>NC_034592.1:85147366-85151777 GCF_900095145.1 Mus pahari
ACATGATAGCCTCCAGTTGTGCCAGCACCATTTGTTGAAAATGCTATCTTTTTTCCACTGGATGGTTTTAGCTCCCTTGTCAAAGATCAAGTGACATTCTGATTAGAGTTTTCCCTCCCCTAACTACTTCCAGATCCTCCCTACCTCTCCTCCCATCCAAATCCAGAACATTTCTACCTCTTGCTAGAAAACAAATAGGCATCTAAAGAATAATAATGAAATAAAATAAAATGAAACAAAATGAAACAAACTTGACTAGCATAAAATGAACAGATAGAAGTCAAAGAACCAAACATGGCACTAGAGGCACATGTAAATGCGGAAATACATGTTTTCATGGAGAACAATAAAAACATGGAACTGAAAACTGTAACATGTATGCAAAAGATCTAAGCAAACTTTTAAAGCAGAGGCTATTGGGAAAAGTATACACCTCAAGACTGATCTCTCCCCACAAACAGTAAGTTTCAAACATAAAGATACATAGGATACCTATGCATCTAACCATCATTTTGGACATATAGTTACATTGGAATGCTAAGTGATTGCTGTATTAATTACTTGCCTTGTTGCTGTGGAGAAAAAAAACTAACAAAAACAACTCTGAAGAAAGAAGCATATTCTGGCTGCCAGTCTATCATAGCAGGGAAATCACTGTAGCATTGGCATGGTGAGGCCCAGTTACAATGTATCCACAGTTAGGAGACAAACAGTGATGGATGCTTGTATTGACCCAGTTTCCTCATTTTTTCATTCAGCTAGTATAGATAATCCACAGTAGACATTCCCAGAAGCAACCCTAATCACAATAATTCCTCAGACATATCAAACTTATCTCCGAAGTTCTGTCAATTGACAATTAATATAAAGCATCACACTTTCTCTCTTGGGGATGAGACTCCATGTATTTATATTTTTGATGCAACAGACAATAATAGGTAACTCAGCCAATGTTTCAAAGATGTAAACTTCCTAGATCATTACTTGAAAAGTAGACATAGTATGTATTAGACTGAAATGGCAGAATCAATACATTGTTACTGATGCATAGAAATCAACCTTTTTGCACCCTACAGAGTATTGCAAAAACATGCAGTTCTTGGTTACAGGTTTGATAGCATTCTGTTATTCCTAATTTACTTTTCAATTGAAAATGTTTCTTCTTTTTCCTCATGGGCACAAAATATGTTAAGAGCTGCTAGTGATGAATCCTCTTGTTCTATTTCCTCCTTCTTGAGCTCTTTGGAGCTCAAATTAGACATCATAATGAATTATGTGACTCTGAACTTCCAAGTCCTTCCAGATAAAATAAATGTCCTTCTACTTTACTTTTTATTCAGGTGTTACTGAGTGATAAGTTTGTGAAAAGTCTACTCAGCATCAAGAAAATACATGTTCAGACTGAATGGAAAGCCAATTAAAAGCTCAGGTAAATAAGGTAAGGACAGTACCAAAACCTAAGACCACAGAAGATCATGCCAAATATGCTGGCACCTGCCTTTGTTCTTTTAAATTAGCTATTACATTCATACTGGACCAAGAAATGGCTGTCTTTCTTGATAATATGTTACTGGCTAATGGAGAAAACTCAAAACACAATTACTTTTTCTTCTATATTCTTATGACTTACCTGCTCTCAGTCACATCATAAACAGAATTATTTATTGAAGACTTGAGGATGTGTAGTAGATATCCAAGCTATTCAATCTAATGACTGAAAAGACACTCCCTGCCACTCATCCAAATCCCTGGCCACTGCCGTTGTCTCCTCTTCTTCTAGCAGTTGAAATATTTTAGATTCTACAACTTAGTTCAGTTTTGCATTGTTCATTATTCTTTGGCTGGCTTATTTTACCCTTAGACTGTGCTGTCACATATGCTGAATTTCTTCATTTTCTAAGAAAGAATATTTTATGTATTTACTACTTGAATTTTTAATAATGAGGATGCAGTGGCATGCCTCCTGATGGAAGGCAATGTGAAAGCTATAAGACATCCTGCTGTCTCTATGTCAAGGCAAGTTACATAGGATCCTTAACCTCAGCTATACTGAAATCAACATGCACAGGGTATACACAACCAAAGAAGCTCCCTAGAAAACCTGTACTATTACAGCTTCAGCTTCTCAGATTTTCCAGTGGGTACAAAATGGAGCAGAAAAAAATCTCTTTTTGCCAAAAATTGCCTAAAACTCAGATCCTGGATACAAATTAACACTGCCTTCTTTTTAAATCTTTTTTTAAAATAATCTTTATTTAGATACTTTTGGGGCAACTTCATACAAGGATATTGTCTTTACACCGTTTCCATCATCTTCCCTCTTCCATCTTTTCTCATTTCCTCCCTCCCTCCCTTTCTTCCTCCACCAAAGTCTATGGATTAGTTTTCTTTAATTATATGTACATGTACATATATACATGTGTGTGTATGTGTGTGTGTGTGTGTGTGTGTGTGTGTACAGACACATACACACACACACACACAGATACACACACAAGTATACACACAAGCTAATTAGGTCCACCTAATGTTCCTTGTGTGCTTGTGTGTTTAGGATTATAGGCATTAGACAGGATATTCAGGGTCTTATCCCTGGAGAAAATTGACTCACCATCTCTAAGCAACCATTAATTGGTTATAGCTCTTCATCTAGGGATGGATGGGGCCTTATGAATTTTTCCCCATCAACATATAAAATTATGCCTTAAGTAATTTCACAAATTTAGAGAATTATGTAATACATATCATAATCTAATTTGTTAGTGTTTCCAATACCAAAAAAGGATGACACATCTATGTCCCATCTTATCCCCAATTCCAGGCAACCATTAACCTACCTCTAATAGCTACAGATTTTTGCCATTGGTAGACATTTCAAATAAATGAAATAATTCGATATTCTGACTTTTGATTTGGTCTTCTGTCACTTAGTTGAATATTTTTTAAATCAAGTGATAAGCTAGCATGCATCAGCATTTTATTTTCTATAGTAGTGCAGTTTTCCCTCATATGACTTTGTTACATTTTGCTTATAGGTTCATCAGGTCTTACACATTTGGATTGTTTCTTCTCATTGGCTATTATGAAGCTTACTTATAAATAATTGGAATACATTTTCTTTTAATTGGACATTTTATTTATTTACATTTCAAATGTTATCCCCTTTCCTGGTTTCTCCTCCAGAAATCCCCTATCCCATCCCCCCAACTCCCGCGTCTATGAGGGTGCTCCCACACACACCTACTCCCACCTCATCACCCTGGCATTCCCCTACACTGGGGAACTGGGCCTTCACAGGACCAAGGGCCTCTCCTCCCATTGGTGAGAGATAAGACCATCCTCTGCAGCTGGAGCCATGGATACTCTTTGGTTAGTGGTTTAGTCCATGGGAGCTCTGGGGACCTGGTTGGTTGATATTGTTCTTCCCATAGGGTTACAAACCCCTTCAGCTTCTTCAGTCCTTTCTCTAAATCCTACATTTTCATTTCTCTTGGGTACAAACCTAGTTTAGAAACCAATGGGTTATATGCTATGTACTATTAAACACTTCAGCCATTTATAAGCAGTTTCTAGTTACTTACCTGTCTACGTTATGGTTTCTGTTACTATGAAGAAAGACCATGACCACAGCAACTCTCATGAAGGAAAACATCAAAGGTTCAATCTATTGTCATCATGGCAGGAAGTAAAGCAGTGTGCCGGTAGACATGCTGAAGAAGGAGCTGAGAACTCTATGTCTTGATCTACAGGCAGCAGAAGAGAACTAGCTTGAGTTAATGAGACCTCAAAGCCCACCCCTTAGTAATGCAGTTCCTCCAACACAGCCATAGCGGCTCCAAAGCTACACCTCCTAATACTGCCACTTCTCATGGACAAATGGAGGTCATTTTCTTTCAAACCAGTACATGTAACCATTCCATCATTCTACTGTGGAATTTTCTCTGTATCTTTCACATCATTTATATTTTAAACTTATATTCTTCAATGTCATCATTGTAGGTCAGAACATTAAGGTAAGTTGTCAAGCAATATTTGATATTATCATGACAAGATTTTTATAACATTTCCTCCTTTCCCCAAAATATAAATTTCACAAAGATTGAGAATTGGTCATCTTTTTGTTTGCCAACTAACCCATATACCTAACATATTACACATTAAAGATGCCACCAATTTCTAAGGGCAAAGTCTTAAGTAAAATAAAATTGGTTTGATGTTATGGTTATTATTTGTTGATAATTATTAAAACTAACATATAAGTCAGTTGCTCAACAACATTAAATCATCTCCAAATTGAATAATCTTCTTCTCTTAAAATTCATAGCAGTAAATAGGCTTTAAGAAATTGTATTAGTTGGGCAGTGGTAGCACACGCCCTTAATCCCAGCACTTGGGAGGCAGAGGCAGGCAG
>NC_034592.1:85151927-85167577 GCF_900095145.1 Mus pahari
GAAGAAGAAGAAGAAGAAGAAGAAGAAGAAGAAGAAGAAGAAGAAGAAGAAGAAGAAGAAGAAGAAGAAGAAGAAGAAGAAGAAGAAGAAGAAGTTGTATTAGGACATCTTTATATTATCAAGGGAATTATGGTTGTAAGTGTGTGTGCATACACACAATATGCACAGATTTTTTTTTCATTAGGGATTTTCAGAAAGTGCACAGTATGAGAAAGGATGACACATTATAATGCCAAAAGATAAAAAAAAAATAATGCACAGTGGATAACTACTGTTATCTTTTGATGTGTTTGTTCTTATCCTGTAGAGGAAGCATATAAGAAGTAAAAGCTTAAAGACGTCTTGAGAAATTTCAGCTTCACAGATCCCTGCTGATAGTTCAGTGAGTGTCCTCAACTAGAGGTCTAGGGGATAGCCTGCATTCAAAAGCATTTTAACCTGTGCACTTGTGAACCCCAGGAGTGTAGACCAAGAGCACTCACAGCAAACTGGAAAAGGGAACAACCTGAAAACCCAGAGGCAAATAAATATCACACATATAAAATTGTTCCAAAATGTGTAAGCCCTGCTGGAATCATATGCTGATATTGTGAAAAATGGCTGCTGTTGCTATTTATAATTTATTCACTTATTGAAAGAAAGAAAAGTCTTTCCATCTTTAAATTGAAAAGCAAAAATAATAAAGAAAATACAAACCAGTGTAAAAGAATCCAAACAAATAAAAAATGATAATAACTCATCCTCACCTCAAGATTATTCAAAAGGTCAGGTTGATAAATTTAATGTAACAGAATGGGAGGCATGAAAATTAACTCTTGTCAATTCTGAATCTTTAAATAAAACAATCCAAACTATTCTGTAGATAATTGTCTATTATGTTTTTATGGTTTTTAAATCTTCAAGAATGTTATTAATACATATTTGTAAAAAAATCCTTCAATATTATAATTTTCAATCCCTGTTTATAAAAATGCCAAGTGAAGAAACATTACAAAGGTAACTTTTTTCCTTGTAATAATTACTCAGCATTTGCTCAGTCTACCCTTCCTAGCCTCACAGAATCACTACGATGCTTGCTGGGACAGGTGAAATGTTTTCTTGATATGGCCCTTAAAACAATAACTAACTGAACAAGGCCTCGGGGACCTAGAAATGTGTTTAGGAGCTACCCTGACTTGCTTTAGGCCTGTCAATAAACACACTGCAGAGGGACTAACCTTTCATAATAGAACCACAGTTTGTCTGGGAGAATCTCATCAAAATGTGAATGTAAGAGACTACTGGGATTGTGGAATGGAACAAAATACAATAGTTACAAAAAGCTATAAAAACAGCTGTTTGATCAACAACTTTATGCCATTCCTTATCCTAAGTTTCATTTGGTTAAAACACTACAGCTAAAATAAATTCCGCAGATCAGAAGTATTTACATTTCTTACCTTATTAGTGCTTATGTTTGATATTATAATTACACAATTTCTCCCTTCATTTTCTCCCTCCAAAGCCTCCTATAAAACCCTGCCTGCTCTGCTTCTAATGTATGTCATGTTTTTTCACTAATTTTTACTGTATGCATAAATGTATATGTACATGCAAGTATATTCCTAAATATAATATGTTCAATACATATAAAATGCTTATATGTAGGCTTCCAGGGCTGACTACTTAGCACCAGATAACCAATTAATATTTTCTTCCAAGAAAAGGACCCCTTCTCTTGCCCCCAGATTTTCTCAGTTCCTTTGTGTAGGGCTGAGGCAGCAGTAGAGTTTTCCTTGTCCACTTCGGCATGTCCTTGCTCAACTCACTTGAGCAGTCATGTTGGTGATACTTCATGGACATACATGAGACAAAAATTTCACAGCAAACACACTGACTTATCCTTACAAATTTTCTACTCCTTCTTCCACAATGATCCCCTGGGCCGTTGTGCCTTATTAAGGAGTGCCTTATAGATGTACTCATTGGAACTGGGCTCTATAGCTCTGAATTTTGATTTCTTGTGATTTCATATATGATTTCTGTCTATTGCACACATAACTCTGGATTTAAGAAAAATGTTTATAGACTGCTGGTAGGAATTATGCTGGTTTAGTTAATTAGAAATCATTGATCTCTTCCAATAACCATAACTTCATCAATAGTGAAGTTAACTATATTTATAGAAGAGTATCATTATCGAATGGGTCCTAAGTCCACTTAAAGAAGTATTAAGTAGCGATGCTCTTAAGCACTAGCCAGCATGTAACATGGTAAAACAGGAACTTAAAAAATCTTAAAATCTATACCTGAGAGATCCAATTTTCATGTACACATGGGAAAGGAAATAGGCTCAGAAGATCCCTAGGTAAGAATGTCTATGGTTTACCATGAACGTACATTTCCTAACTGAAAAGAATAAAAAGTGGGGAATTTTAGAAGTTTAATATCTAAGACGTGAGTAGAGTTTGTCAGAGTAAAATAAAGGTAGAAACATAACATCAATTAGACTAAATAAGATAAAAATAATAGTGGGTTTTGGCCTATTGTACTCTCACACATATCCTATATCTGTTGTTATAGATCCTCACTAGGAACTGTGGTATTCTCTTTCTTCATAAGTCAGATGGTACTAAAATGGGCATTGATAAGGAAATGGCTGATTAAAGAGATGGTCTCAGAACCAGTAAATGAGAATAAGTGAGATATGGTTGTGAATAAAATTAGCTTGGAAATGTTCTCAAGCAGAGTTCCCTCAGAAGGTTGCTTCAGCTTGACCTACAGGAAAAATGTTTATCTGTATCCTTAGCAGAAATAAAGGAGCTTGCTGGTCTCCCAAACCCCTCACCCATCACTCATCACTACAGTGAGCCTGAAGAGAGGTCAGTAAGGCTGAGAGAAAATAGAGTTCCGCAGACAGAAATTTGGAACTAGTTATGGGAGCATAACCCAAAGGGATTTGACTCCAAAGCCCAAAGTATTCCCAATGTTCTCTGGTCCCCTTCAAAGCTCTCTTAAACAATATACTGACAAGAGTCCTTAAATTCCTCCAGATAATTTTCCTGTTTTAAATGTGGGGGTTTGGTCCTGTCAGAACAGACTCAAAGCCTGTGACTTAAGCAAGGTTGACTGTCCTTTAACAACCGAAAGGGTTTACAGTTACACAGGCTATTTTGCTTCTGCATTTCCTGTGGTTATATCTCAATTTACACTTCATCTTTAGGCAGCATGGACACATCTCTGTTCATTTATTTATGGTTTCATAAATATAAAACCTGAGACCCTATTTATCTAGTCATTGAAAGTCTATAAAACAGTAATGTGAAATGTAAAATATTCAGTGATTCAAAAGAGAAGAAAATTCTAAACTTGTCCTTATTTCCATAAGTCCATTCATCAATGACACTAAATATTATCAGTTTGATAATCATACATAAATAAGGACTGAATTTCTAATGAGGGATTAAGCTAAAATTACCTCAAAAGATTGCACATCCAAGCAAATGTTTCATAAAACCTTGACTTGGATCACAATTTTGCTTGTCATTTTCCTCATCAAAGAAGATTTACACATCCTATGATAGCACTAACCTTTTCAAAGAACAGCAAGTACACTTCATATAGTTAAGTAATTATGAATTATGGCTCTGAAGTTATCATATCTAAAATATCTCAGAAAATGTGGAAAAATAAGATAAGTCAAATGACAAGAGAAAGTGACTTTAATCCTCAACCCCTCATAAGAACTCAATAATTTGACTGTATCTGGGATTTTTAACTGAGTGATTCTAATTCTGTTTTGATAGGGGTATAATTATAGGAACATTGAATTGCATTATAAAAACATATTTGTCATGCTTCTGTATGAAGGAGTGTATACACACACACACACACACACATACACACACACACACACACACACACACACACACTCAAACACAGGAAGAGAAAGACAGAGACAGAGACAGAGACAGAGACAGAGAGAGAACGGCTTGGTTTCCTTCAATAACCTTTAATCTAGATGGCAACTAGCATTGGAGTAATGTGAGCCTTGGTATTTGTGATCTCCTTCTCTACTACAAAAAGGAGAGGGTAAGAAGAAAATTACCAATTTAAACCTCAAAGGCAAGACTGACTACCTGACCAAAGAGGGCAAGGCGAAACCTTCAAATGTGTGACTGCCTCAGTCTGTTTCTCTATGAAATATGTTTGTTAAAGATAACATAGAAGATATGTCTTTGGTAGAATTATAGGCTGTTTTCTCAGATTGCTGATTCTCTGAAAATAGTAGAGCTTAAAGATCTACTTCCTGGTTTTAACTTATGTTATGGGCAAAAGCACCACTCACATTTTAATTGGCAAAATATAAGCAGGAATAAAAACTATTTAATTCAAAGGTACTTGAATACTAGTTACCTAGCATAAATTGTTTTATTGGTAATGTTGTTTAAGACTTTAGGAAATACACACTTCTTCATGATGATTCTCATTCATTAAAATGTTTAACAAAAATTTCGTCCGGTATTGAATCTGATACTGACTCAGCTGAGGGCAGAATCACAAAAATCATTGCATCAGGTTAGAAGAAAAAGGAGAGAGGGAGGATGGAGGGATGGAGGGAAAGACTGAAGAAAAGTTACAGTGTTGGAAATGCTTTAATGGAGGTATCTATGACACAGAATGATGATCAACACCACTCAGCAATCCAACAGCTAGATGAAGGACAGCTGGAGAACCCAGTTTCTTTAACATTTCAGATAGCTGAAAGAGCATGTGCAAAGAGACAGAGACATAAAGAACATAAAATTATGGTATCTCTTAACATCAGAAAATGTGTAAATATGATAACTCAAATAAGAATAGAAAGAGACTTTATTCTATTCTCAAGACCTGGTATTCTTGTGCTTTCACTCTGGCTGTTGGTTGGCAAAAGACCAGACATTTGAGAGAACTTTTAGTTCATTATTCTGTGTGTAGGGGAACTGCAGCTCATGGAGAATTGGCAACTGTCCTAAGGATTCAAATGTGTACCCTCTTATATGTTATTATGAAAGGTGTGCTGAGACTTTTGTGTTTGTTTACAGTGCTGGGAATCAAAATGGCCCTTGTATATACTATACAAATGCTCTACTTTTAAACTATGTCTATTACCTCATCTGCAATGTTAAAAGAACATCTTGTATATGCTACATAGGATTGTTTATAAAAGAGGAACACATGATTTTTAAGTCGAGAAACCAACAACCAGCAGGTGTGTCTCTGTTGAGTTGCCTTGGCTAGCCTCCATGTGTGGACTTTTGACTTGTCCTTTTGTAGTTTGTTTAGTTGTAGTTGGTTGTTGTCTCTTGGAAGCCTGTTTTATTTTGGAAGGAGATGGAGGAGAGGAAGAGGGAAAGGAACTGGGAGGGGCAGAGGGAGGGGAAACTGAAGTCATGGTGTATTGTATGAAGGAAGAATCTATTTTCAGTTTAAAAAGAGGAACAAAAGAATTGTAAGAGAGAACAGAGTGCAATGAATAAGGAGGATCATAAAACTATGTTTTAGAAAATGAGATAAGACAACAGTTATAAAAATGAGTAAAACTCTCTACTAACCTCAAAACAATAAAGTATTCCCAAAAGTTTCCCTGTTTCACACTTGATAGTACTATAATTATCTTACTGAATTTGCAAAGAACTATACTTCATCTCCTCATGATGTTCATATTTCTAGCAAATATTAGTGTTATAATAATAAATGTAAGAACTTGACAAAGCCATAGAGCTAACAGGTGACAGAGCTAAAATCGAAATCAAAGAGACAGCTAGAGATGATTTATGAAGTATAATTCAGAACAGTAAAAGAACTGATTCCGTGTAGAAGTTGAAGTAGGGGAAATGGCTTCACTAGTCATTTTTCCTTTCCCTGAGGTACTGAGAAGGTTGCATGGTGTTGCACTATCAGCATGTGTATGATGACAATTTAAAACCTGATGGTGTTTGTGAGTTCCCTCAGAAAACCTGAACATCAGGAAGGAATACTGCTAGACTCAGGCTGAGAATTAGCAAGAGGGAAAAAACCTGCTGGAAAGAAACACCTATCTTGGCAGTTACAACTTCTATCTTCCTTAAGGCTGTGTCCTCATTTGAAAAGAAAGAATGAGACATCACATAAAAATTCTTCCACACATGCAGGATATCTATAAACTAAAGGAAACATTTCTATCATATATAAAAAACAAAGATAGATGAACATTATTCTTACAAATATCAATGTAAGAGAATACCAAGCACCCATAATTAGAATGACTTATATTTCACATCTTGTGTACAGTGTGTATCCTCACACTTGTCACAGAACTGAGAGCCAGAAAAAGAAACAGGTGGCATAAATTAGATAAATGCATTGGAATCATTTCAATAAACAAATGTAAACTCGCTAACAGCAATATGTATATCACACAGGTTATGTAGGAATATATAGTGTGTATACTGTGTAGAGACATGGTCTTGGGAGTCTCCATACTTTTAAAATTGGTAATTTCTGCAAGAGTTATTCAGAAACAATATCTTATCAAACATCACTGTGGTTAAGCATTTTTTAAAAAGAAGATAAGTAGCATCAAGTATAGAAATCCTAAATTGAGTTACATGAGAGGACTGAGCAAGGTTTGCTTCTCCATAAATAAAGGACAGAGCGTTGCGGTATACAAAAGTGGTTATTTGTTTGTTTGCTTGCTTGCTTGCTTGGTAAATGCATTAAATAAACAGAGGATAAATATATTATCAAAGCCATATTAACTATACTGTCATGAAAATTGCTATGGATTTCAAAAAGCAGCGTCATGTACAAGAGATTTAAGCTAATAATAATTGGAAACTACTTTCACAGATAGTTATCAGCAATAATGCCATATAGAACATGTCTGAGGGAGTCAATGTCATGTCAGCATATTCAATCCAAACTGAGGTGTGGAAAAATTATATCAAAAAATCCAATGGCAAGCAAACCCGTTCTAGAAACTTATGACATAGTAACAAATTGTACTATTTTTCCTAGAGTACATAATCTGGACATTTAAATGAAAACTTCAGAATTAGTCATCTAGTAGTTCAAGCAGAAAGCTAACAATAATTGCATTAAGCATCCACCACTACATGGTAGATAAAAAAGATAATTAAAACTTTCCTTTCCTCCTCACACTATTATAGCAATATACTGATGTGCATGCTAATGCATTTTAAAATGTATAAATATATAGTGGTTTATACTAACTCAGTCAAAAACTTACCAAGTTATGTTGGGACATAATTTTAACTAAAGGTATTA
Source organism: Mus pahari (assembly GCF_900095145.1). Taxonomy (NCBI): domain Eukaryota; kingdom Metazoa; phylum Chordata; class Mammalia; order Rodentia; family Muridae; genus Mus; species Mus pahari. Next base: position 85,159,215 of record NC_034592.1, read on the forward strand.
AAAAGTGATGCTACCTAATAAGTAAATAAAATGCCTGGAAGATCTTTAAATAAATACAACAAAAATATACCAGACTTTTCACAGGAGAGATCTACTATAATCCACAGAGTTCACAAATCCAAGATGCTGAAAGAGTCATATTAGTCTGATTCCTTCAATTAGCATGCAGGCCTATTTACAAACCAGCACCACAAACCTTATAATCCAGATCAAACACTGACTCTTAATTATCTCCCACCTTATAAGAAATTAACAAATTAAGATCACATGCTATAAGCACCAATGATTGCTTTAAAAAATAGTTTGCTGAGGCATGAAGATACTTGTAATATTCACCTATCAGTTTGCTTTGTAATCAGAAAAAACTAGACAAAGGAGGAGAGATGGTTGCTTTTCTGCCCCCTTCACTGATGAGCATTTAAGGGATATTAAAACCTTGAATCCTTCATCAGTCTTAAGTTGAAATAACTTGCTGACTTGCTATTTCATTTCCAAGCTGTGGAACTTTATTAACAACAACTCCAACCTCAGTAGCAAGGGCATCTATGTGACTGACACCCACAGTAATAAAAACATTGCCCTTTCAGGCTTGTCAACTCTTCTTGCTAAAGGCATTTTGAGGAGATCCCTTGACAATGATTCATGGCTTGAAGCTCAGAACCATCTGCTGTCTTGGAGAGTCTCTCAGCCAAGGTGAAGGGGGTGGGGTGCAGCTGTATTCTTTTTCCCTCTAAACTCCATCCAAATGCATTCAACAAACCACAAAAAACCCTGGCATCACTTTGAATGTGGCACACATTATCTCCATATGTTCTGGTTTCAATGGACTATTTCTACAGACACCATCTCATTGGATGCTGTTTCTTTTCCTCACTTCACTATGTGAAGCGTCAATTTTCTTCACTCTATAAACTTCCTAATATCCTTCTATGCCACACAGTTCAAAGTTATTTGTCCATCTCTATTTTACTGGAGAGCACTTCTACTATGAATAAAACTTCAAGATTTGGCTGAATCTCATCAAGCTTAAATTACATATTGTATATTTAAGGATATAAAACTACCATAAAGTAACTGTTCATCCTTAAAGTGACAGAGCTAATTAGTCATATAATTAGAACTTAAGTGCTTGTCTCCTAACATTATCCTCGGCATGAACCTCCCTACTCATGCATTTTAAGCTTCACAACTAGTTCACTCAGGCAGCTTACAGCTTAATAAAGAATGGTTTGGATTCATTTATCACCCAGCAAATCACAAGGAATATGCTAGATGCACTAAATGTTTAGACTTTATGTTGACATAATTGAGAAGAGTTATGCCCAATTCTAGAAGATGCATTCCCCTTTTTATATGGAAATTAAAAACATTTTAATTTAAATATTTATTAAAACTTGTAGCAACATACTTTATTGTTTTGTGGTTGTAGCTCTAATGCCAAAGGTAAAAACAAGTTAGGTATCTTTGTTTCATACTCCAAATGTGGTTTCCAGTAAATTCTTTGAAAATCTAGCAAATTAGAGGGCATTACACATTTAAACCTGTGGTTAGATGCAGATGTGAAGTGAACCACCATAAGATTCAACTCTGGGATTAGACTAGAGTATAGGCATGGAGAACCTGCTGATGGGAAAATAGAAGATGAAAATACTCAAAACTTGTTCTCAGAAGGCACATTTGGGTACCAGTTCTGGTGAGCACCACATAAGTCAATTCTGAGCTTGTATCAAATGTCTGAACTATCCATGGTAGTCAATGCCACCTTCTAAACTCAATAGAACAGGTAGAATTTAGTTTTATTGAAAAGGAGTATGTTGTTTCTTCTTTTAACAACTTTTTATTCCACCTAGCCAAGAGAAGAGACAATGCCATGAGCCAAATAGGAAAAAACTATAAGGACACATTATGGTATTATATGTGAAAATGTCACATTGATATGAATAAGGGAAGAACTGACACCCTACCCTTTCCTGAGGGAAGGAGATTGTCATATTCTTCAGTGGTAATTTATTCAAAGTCCTTAATGTTTCAGTAAATAATTTCCACCCATGCTCATGCAAGTAACCCTTTAACTTATACTCAGTGGGTCGCATACACACAAACAAATGAAAACAGGTGGAGAGGTCTGTCTGGAAAAAAAAATGGGTTTCCATTGAAGAGAAAGGAATGAGAAAAGGAAATAGGAATGAAAGTAACTAAAGTGAAACAAATAAAAGAATATGTCACAATGAAACCTACTATTGTGTATAATTAGTATTACTAATTATACAGACCATTCTCCCTGGCCTCACCTTCTAGCCTCTAATACAAGCAAATATTCCCTACAAAGACATCGATCGGCCCAGACAACCAGTGAAATATGCAACACACAGCCCACATACTCTGAAAATCCATACAGAAAATAGAAACCAAGGAATGAAATACCCTCCTAAGAAGGACAAGTGCAAGAACGTAATAATATCTAGGGCATCACCAGATTATCCTATCACGACAGACACTGAATATTTCAAAAAAACTGAAACACACATGAAAGACCTTAAGGCCAATTATAAAATATGACAAAAGCCCTTAAAGAGGAAATGAATAAATCCTGTGAAGAAATCAAAGAAAACACAAACAATTGGAGGAAACGAATGCATTCCTCAACTAAAGCCAAGAAAACAGTTGAAGGAAATGAATAAAACTTTTCAAGAGTTGAAAATGGAAATAGAATCAATAAGGAAAACACAAACTGAGGGAATTTTGAACATGAAAATTTTAGGAATTCAAACAGGAACTACAGAAGAAAGCTTCATGAACACATATAAAAGACAGAAGAGAGAATCTCAGGCACTGAAGACATGCTAGAAGAAATGGATACAGCAGTCAAAGAAAATGATAAATCTAAAAAAAAATTACTGAAGCAAAACATCAAGGGAATCTGGAACAACATAAAAAGTCCAAAGGGTGAGGACTTAGAGGCAGAAATACCTCGGTGAGTTATGGCCAATGTATGCAACCTAGACATACCACACATCAGATCTCACATAAAAGGTCCATTGGTGGGGGACAGAGCAAAAGACCATCTCAAAGTGGGGAGGGACATGGGAGAGAAAGAGGACAGACAGAAAGACTGGAAGACAGAGAGAATGAGAGACAGAGACAGAGAGAAACATGATGTCGGGAGGGACCTTTGAAAGGGTGCACATGTCACATAGGAAAAATACACAGCTTGTAGTAACATTAGAAATGAACCACCCTTGGGGGCAGCAGATGATGGTGTAAGCTGTTTGTCCTGAGTTAGTAAAGGGCAGATTAATGGATTCCCTGATTTATAATATTCCTCCTTTTTATTATAAAACATGAGCAAATAGGAAGGGGTCATTGTGAGGCAGAAATGAGGGTACTGTTCTCTTAGAGTGTTCCCTGCTGTCTGGGGCATCAATATCTTTGGGATCCCAAGAAAGCTGAGATGCTGGCCAAGTCCTTGGAAACCTGGCTGTTTAATTCACTGTCTAGGATCTCTGGGACCACCTGGGGCCAGGGGCAGAAGGTAAAGTTAAGGAGTTTGAAGGGTGCTGGGATCATGATACTTTTAGGTACATGCTCCTCATCCTCATCCTCGTCCTTGTAGTTGAGCGAAGAGGAGTGGGGAAAGGGGAAGAGATTCCATCCATAGAAAAAGGCAGTATGTGGGGAAACATAGGCTGTTGGTTGCCAGAAATACTTATCTGGAATACATTTGATCCATGAGAGGTCAATTCAAGTCAATTCCCTGAAGCCTATAAGAATTTATTTTTAAGTTTTCAAAATGAAAAAAGCTTTAGTCACGTTAGCATTACCATTGTTCATAATCTGTACTGAAATCCATATTGTAAAATGGCAGTAGATTCACACCTTTATGTCATAGTAGAAGTCTGGAAATTATTTTGAGTTGAAAGCATGAACAGTACTTAAGGCGAGCTCAGGGAGGGCAGAAACCTCCTGTGAAGCAAAAGACCAAAAGGTCATTTGATGTTAATTTTCACTATGAATACAGACCATGAAAATGGAGCTTCATCCCTCTACCCTGAATGTATATATAGACAGATGTTTTTTAGCACAATGAGAAAGTACCTTTAAGTCTATATTTAGAAGAGAACCAGAGGGAATTTAAAATCTTGAGCTGTGACTATGAGTAGTGCTTTACCAGAACTAGATTACTAGCTTATCAGAACTCCATTGATTAATGCTAAAACTCCGAGCTTTTAAAGTGTTAATATCACCAAAGTATAATGAAAGAAATATGAAGCATTTTTATTTATATGTCTTTTTGTGCCTTAAATCACTTTCTTAAGCCCTTAAAAATTCCATTTACATACCTTAGAACACACACTTTATTATACCCTCAGAAGTAAACTTTACACCATTTTTTTTCTATCCGGCGATTATCAGGAGATGCAGGTGGTTTGTTTGTTGGTTACTGAGAGCAGTCGTCCTTAAGCCAATTTCTTTAAATAAGAGGAAAATGTTATACCAAAATCTGTTGCATGAGTTTATCTCTCTCTTTTTGAGTCTGGTAACAAGATGAACTGTGTCTAGACCTCGTAGCAACTCTAGGAGTCTGAGGCCTGTGGCTAACTTTTTACCTATGGAGAAATTGAAGCTTTGGTTACTGTTGTTAAACTGACAAATCTGTCAGTAGCCTAATTGTCAACAGCATCATAGATCTGAGAAAGACAAGTGTTACCTGAGGAAGCAGAAAGTCCAGACTGAGCAGTTCCCAAATTTATTAAAAATGACAGAGATGTACTGGCTACCTGGACAATAATTCCAGGTTCTTCTCTTGTCATTGGGGCAGAGGTCCCCGGACAGATGAATCTTCAGCAGCCAGAAGATCAGACAGATCTTATTGTGGCATAGAAACCTGGTGCAACTGGCCTATCTTTTGTAGGCAAAGTGGGACAATCAACACCCCAGAGTATTGCTTATCCACAACTTGGACAGCTTCCTGAGAGCTGTTGAGGTGATGAGCAGATTTTTGACAACGGCAAGATTTGCCACATTTAAAGTAAGCGAGGGGTTCTTCTATGCCCTGGCATTCATCTTCTTTGTAGGTGGTTAAGGATGTTGTCATGAGCTAGCCTGAAAAGCTTTCTTATCAAACATTTTAAATGCCATATTCAGCATATTTCTGAAGTGTTTAAGAACTATCTATGCATTAAGTATATATGATTAATTTACTTGTTGTAAGGTTAGTTTTAAAAACATAAATAGGAGGATAAATAAAGCATATTCCTGTAATTAATTACACTAGAACTTAGCATGACTGTAAGTATAATTCTGAACACATTAAAGCATTTGATCATTTATAAGGTAACTGATGATTAACATGTATCTTTAAATTATTAACACTTCACAGTAAGGTAGTATTTTTCTTAAGATTAAGACTTTACAGTCTATCTCTGTCAGGTTTACCTTATAAAAACTACAATTTTTAAGTTGAAGCTCTTCTGATATTGAAATAAAGTTTAGTAATAGAAACAGTCCATAGAGTGTGTGTATAGATAGGATAGATAGATAGATAGATAGATAGATAGATAGATAGATAGATAGATAAATTTTGAATTATAAGCTTTTGTTATAACTTTAAAGACAACTTTTGTTATAGTTTAAGTAAACTTTAAAGCATACCTGATGAGCAGTTTATAAATCCTGAGAAAATTTTTATAGAATAATCCTAATGTGTGTGTGTGTGTGTGTGTGTGTGTGTGTGTGTGTGTGTGTGTGTGTGTGTTTAGAGCAGAGCACAAAGAAATCATAGAGATAAAAGATTTTTAAAATGGGAAATTAAACCCTAGAGTGAAGAGATTGTTGGAAATGTAGAGCAGAGCAAGTTTAAATAGAGAATATTTGAGAATTATTTGTTTGTAGCAGTTGTTATAGCTTTGAGAATCTGTAAATCCAGTTCACCAACTTTTTGGTGATTGATTTGTACGGAGGCCAAGCTGTTGTAATAAAACCTGAGCCTGCAGAGGAAGAGAATGAGGGAGTCCCTTGTGGGACACTGTAAGTGTATTCCTATAAGCTCCAAGAGGGAGTTGAGAGCTGAAGCTTTGGAGCTATAAGCTACAGCCAGAGATAACCAAGGGAGAATGGGGCAAAGGAGCTAATAAGTGTCTTTAGCAGAGAGACCTATAGGGGTGCTGAAGGCCAGAAGCAGGATAGAAAGGTGCCTACATGGTGGAAGACCTAAGGAGAAAAAAGCTAGTTTCCAAACCCAGAGACACTTAGGGCACCTGACAAAGAAAGGAACAGTGAGGAATAACCAAGACATTAGAAGTGCAGCAAGCCAGAAGAAGGCAGCAGCTGGCTCTGGACTCTAGAATTTGGAAACAAATTCACAAACAAATGATCCTTACATAGCTTAAGAGGTTAGAGAAGCAGCTTGGTTTGGATCAGATGCACCAGGGATGTGTTCTGAGAATGCATCAGCTGGCCTACACCTTAGCTCCCCCACCCCACCCCCTCCTCCTGCCAGGTCCAGGTCATTTCTAATTTTCAACAAACTTACAGGCCCATAAACCATAACTGAAAGCCAAGATATTTATGCAGTGTGGGGAAGGAGAACAGACAAAAACAAACAGGGCTTGGAGCAAGAAAAGGGAAGTGTGGAGTGGGAATGGGGGATTGTTTTTCCATTCACAGATTGCTTGCAGTTCTTTGTAAGGGTCCTGAATAACACTGGCATCTATTATACTGTTAGCACATTTGGATTGATTATCTAAGGGGTAGTGAAGCCAGGTTAGACTGGAAAGGCAGATAAGTTTAGAGGCCCTTAAGTCAGGCACTATGTACAATGATCTGAGCTTCTCCAAGAGCCATTCCCAAGACGACTGAAGAAGTGGATGATGCAGTTCCCATAGTCGAGGTAGAGGAGGAGATCCAAAGGACCAAGAGGGGACTGAGTGAAAATGGCACAGGTCAAGCTGTGGGTTGTCACCTCACAGTTCAGGGACAGGACTAAAAGCCCAAGAAAACATAGACACCTGGTATCAGGACTTTCAAATGAAGCCAAACAGCAAACACCATGCTCAAAAACAAGGCCTCATCCAAAGGAGTGAAAGTGGTAAATTAATGGTAAGTACCTCTGACAGAGACTCTGGAAGCTTTTACACATACTAAGAAAGTGGAAGGCCAGTTATGCCTGGGAGAGGGTGGCCTGCAGAAGCGACACAGCTGTTGGGACAGACTCCTTTTCTGACTCCAGATATCCAGCACCTTTCCTGCCAGAGGAGAGGTATCCTCCCAAGAGGGTTCTCACTGCCTGAGCAAGTAAGGGAGCGATCTTTGCTCTGGTTTGCCTAGGCTCCAGTCTGCACTGGTAAGGGTGTGGACCAAAGAAGCTACACAGCTTTGGGACAGACAGAAGCAACCTAGCTTCTGGAACAGACCCTGTTTCAGGCTCCAGAAATTTGGGCACCTTCCTCGCCAGAGGAAAGGTGGCCACCTGTGAAGGCTCTGTTGGCCAAAGCAGGTGAGAGAGTCATATTGTGTCCAGGGTCCCTCAGTGTCTAGTCTGTGCAGGTGAGTGTGTAAACTGCAGAGGAAACACTTTGGGAACAGGCCTTGTTTTGGGCCTACATCTTCAGCCAGTAGGCAGATCTGAATGCCAAGCCTCTGTGAACCTTCCCTGCTAGAGGAGAGCTTCCCTGCAGAGAGTAATCTGACCACTGAGACTCAGGAGAGAGCTAGACTCCCAGGACTGCTGACAGAGGCTAACAGAATCACAGGAGGAACAAGCTCAAACCAGAGACAACTATAACAACTAACTCAAGAGATCACCAGATGACAAAAGGCAAACATAGGAATCTTACTAACAGAAACCAAGACTACTCACCATCAACAGAACCTAGCACTCCCACCTCAGTCAGTCCTGGATAACTTAACACACCCGGGAAGCAAGAATCAGATTTAAAGGGATACCTCATGATGCTGGCAGAGGACTTTCAGAAGGGCATTAATAAGTCACATAAAGAAATGCAGGAGAATGCTGCTAAAGAAGTAAAAGTCATTAATGAAAAACAGGAGAATACTTCTAAAGAGGTAAAAGTCCTTAAAGAAAGAAAGGAAAACAGAAACAAACAGGTGATGGAATTGAACAAAACCATCCAAGAAATAAAAAGGGAAAAAGAAGCAATAAAGAAAACCCAAAATGAGACAACTCTGGAGATAAAAACCCTAGGAAAAAAATTAGGAACCATAGATGTGAGCATTAGCAATAGAATACAAGATAGAGAAGAAAGAATCTCAGCTGCAGAAGATTCAGAGAACATGAGCACAACAATCAAAGAAAATGCAAAATGCAAAAATACCTTAACTCAAAACATCCAGGAAATCCAGGA
>NC_034592.1:85167588-85169927 GCF_900095145.1 Mus pahari
TAAAGAAGAATAGAAAGACAGAGAGACAGGCAGATAAACAAAGGGAGGGACTGATGTCTTTTAAAGGAACCATATGTCATAAGAAAAGATGCACAACTCAGAGGACAGTGGAAATGTGTCCCAGTTGGTGATAATGTAAGTTGCTCATGCTGAGTCATTGAAGGACAGGCTGGCAGAGTACCTGATTTAGAATGGAAAAATAGAAATAGAGGAAGAAGATGAATCCTAGCTCAAAAGCCCAGAAAATATTTTCAATGAAATCATAGAAGAAAATACTCCTAAGCTAAAAAAGGAGACACCCACAAATGAACAAGAAGCACACTGAACACCAAGTAGATTGAATTAAAAAAAAAATCTTTTGCCACATAATAGTCAAAACACTAAACATACAGAGCAATGAAAGCTTATTAAAAGTTGTCAGAGATAAAGACCAAGTAACATATACAGATATACATATTAAAATTACATCTGATCTCTGACTTCAAGGCCAGCCTGGTCTACAAAGTGAATTCCAGGACAGCTGGGCTACACAGAGAAACCCTGTCTCGAAAAATAATTACATCTGACTTCTCAACTGAAACTCTAAAAGTCAGAAACACTTGGGTAAATGTGAAATGTGCACACTCTAAGAAACCACAAATACCAACCGGATTACAATACCCAGCAAAACTTTCATTCACCATCAATGGAGAAAATAAGAACTAGAGGGAAACTTTCAAACTGAGATTAACTACAACTATAAAAACACACACACAAAAAGGGTATCTATTTGATGGCAACACCAAAGGAAAAAGAAACTCTCTCTCTCTCTCTCTCTCTCTCTCTCTCTCTCTCTCTCCCCCACGACAATAATAATAACAACAACAAGAAAATAACAGGAATTAACACTCATTAGGCATTGTTATCTCTCAATAACAATGTTGTCAATTCCCCAATAAAAAGACACAGACAAATGGATGTGAAAGGATCTATCTACATACTACAACATCAAGGATAAATATCAAATCAGGGTTAGGGGTTGGAAAAACATATTCAAGGCAAATAAACATTAGAAGTCTATCCACATACCACAACATCAAGGATAAATATCAAATCAGGGTTAGGGGTTGGAAAAACATATTCAAAGCAAATAAACATTAGAAGCAACCTTGTATAGCCATTTTAATATCTCACAGAAAATGGATTTCAAACAAAAATTAATCAAAAGAGAAAAATTCACAATGGCATTTTAGTTCTTAACATTTATACCCCAAACACAAGTGCCCTCACTTTAAAAAATTAGAGCTTAAATCACATAGTGGTTTAAGTGATAGTGGGAAAGTTCAATACCTCACTTTTATCATACCATATGGACAGGTCATACAAACAAACACTAAACAAAATTTCTGGAGCTAACTAACATTATAAACCAAATTACCCTAACAGATAGTTGTAGAAAATTCTACAAACACCTTCTTCTCAGCACCACACAGAACTCTCTCTGAAATTGACCACACAGTCAAACACAAAACAAGTGTCAGTAGACCCAAGAAATTTGAGATAACTCCATGTATCAGGAACAAGACAAGTTTGTTTACTCTCTCCATATGTATTCCATACAGTAATTGAAGTTTTAGCTAGAGCAATAAGACAACGGAAGGTGGTCAAGGGGATATCAATTGAAAAGACAGAAGATAAAGTACTGTTATTTGCAGAAGATATGATAGTATACATAACTGACTCTAAAAATTCTATCAGGCAACTCCTACAGGCAATCAACACTTTCAGTAAAGTGGATGAATACAAGATTAACTGAAAAAACACAGAAGCCCTCCTATATACAAACAGCAATCAAGTAAACAACACCCCACTGTAGTCTCAAGTAATATTAACTGTCTTAAGACATCTAACCAAGCAAGTGAAAAATTTGTATGATTAAAAAAAAAATCAAGTCTTGAAAGAAAGAAATAGAAGAAGTACCAGAAGATGGAAAACTCTCCGATGCTTATGGATATTTTGTTATGAATTACCATAACAAAAGTGGTCATGCTAATAAAAGCAATATATAGATCCAATGCAATCTCTATCCAAGTTACAACACAAGTCTTCAAAGACCTTGTCAGGACAATGCTCAATTTATACAGAACAAAAGAAAAAAAAAAAGGATAGCTAAAATAATTCCATACAATAAGAAAACAAAACAATAAAATCATCATCCCTGATTTCAAGTTGTAATACAAATCTATAGTGATAAAAACAGGCATGTTGGTAAGTGGAATCAAATCGAAGGCTAAGAAATCACATACCTATGGACACCTTATTTTTTCTAAAAAAAAAAAAAAAAAAAAAAAAAAAAAAAA
>NC_034592.1:85170227-85188111 GCF_900095145.1 Mus pahari
AAAAAAAAAAAAAAAAAAAAAAAAAAAAAGCAAATATTTATCACCCTACACAAAATTCAAGTCCAAGGGGATCAAAGACCTCAACATAAAACCAGACAAAGGTAGAGCCAAGTTCGGAATAGCCTTTATTGAATTGATACAGTAGATGACATTCTGAATAGAACACCATTAGTGCAGGTACTAAGAATAATCAATAATAAATGTGTCCTCATAAAACTGAAAGTGTTTTTTAAGTCAAAGGACGCCATAAATTAGAAAAACAATTTTACCAACTCTACCTCTGATTGAGGTCTAATATCCAAAATATGTAAAGAACTCAAGAAACTAGATATCATAAAAATGCAACTTAAAATGTGGTACAGAGCCTGGAGAGATGGCTCAGAGGATAAGAGTACCAACTGTTCTTCCAGAGGTCCGGAGTTCAATTCCCAGCAACCACATGGTGGCTCACAACCATCTGTAATTGGATCCAATGCCCTCTTCTGGTGTGTCTGAAGACAGCTACAGTGTATTCATATACATAAAAGAAATAAATCTTAAAAACATAAAAATAAAATATGCTACAGATATAAACAGAATTCTTGGTAGAGGAATCTCAAGTGGCTGATTAATACTTAAATAAATGATGACAATCCTTAACAACATGGACATGCCAATCAAAACTTCTTTGAGATTCCATCTTACACCTGTCAGAATCACTAAGATCAATAACATAAGTGACAGCTCTGAGTGATAACTTGTGGGAGTGACCAACCAGTGTCTGATTTAACTTGAGGCCCATGCCACAAGAGTGAGCCCGTGTCCTACACTGCCAGGATGGCCAGGAATGAGGCTGGCTAGTCAAGAGAACCAAACAAAAAAACCAAAATCAATGAAATGATTCCTAATGATATTCTGCCATATTCATAGCTCAATGTTTTGACTGGTTGTGATTAAAGAGGATTCCTCTGGCAGTAGATAGAAGCTTGTTCAGAGACCTATTATGTGGAAAGAGTCTAGATCGGAGGGCTTCATTGGGTTCCTTCCCCCAAAGCTTGGGGAATCCCAAAGAAGATAAAGAGGAAAGACTGTACAATTTAGAGGATATGGAAAGCACCAGGATAATGTGATTCACTGAATCAACTAAGCAGTGCTCAGATGGGCTTTCAGAGACCAAAGCAGAAATCACAGAGCCTGCAAGGGTCGTTACAATGTCCTCTGATATGGCTGGTAACTTGTTTTTGAGGGACTCATAAGAGTCAGAGCAGATGAGTCTCTTTGTTTAAGAGATTTGTCTTTTCTTTTTTTTTCTTTTTTGGTTTTTAGAGACAGAGTTTTTCTGTGTAACCCTGGCTGTCCTGGAACTCACTCTATGGACCAGGCTGTCCTTAAACTCAGAAATCTGCCTGCCTCTGCCTCCCAAGTGATAGGTTTAAAGGCGTGAGCCACCACTGCCCAGTGGAGAGAAAAAAAAAAAAAAAACCTTACTTTGTCGTTGTAAAAAATAAGTTGAAATCTGAACTCTTCTAGATGACATTTAACTTCAGCTGGTCATATGATAGACAATATGTCAGTCTCGAGGGCTAAAGTCAAATGAACCCTGTTTTCAAGGATCTCAAGTTTCTGAAGCCTTCATGAAGGAGAATACTTTGTATGACTGAATTGTATCCTCACACAACAGGAAAGAAATTATAACACATGCTAGAAACAGCCAACTGCCCGGGGATTATAGAGGAGAACCTACTAACCATTACTTTAGTAAACAAACAAAATCTCTAACAGCAATCAAAAATTAAACCTAATACTCACAAATAAATGCCTTTTATCCCTCACCAAAGAAACTTCTCTTTACAACAGAGACCATTGCAGAAAGCCACAACAGGTCGTAATGCAGATGTCAGCAAAGAGAGAGATTTGGAGGCTCTAAATTGACATGAACAAGCCCAGCATACAGGAAGTCTGCCCACCCACTAAGGAACTCTTGGTGTTTTATTCCTGCTGGGAGAGGGAGGCTCAATTTTCATTAAGAATGTGATTAGAAAGCAACAATGGTCTTTGTCATGCCCCACTCCTAAGGTTACCTGGGCAACACCAACTGGACTGATGAAGAAAGAAAAAGTAGAAATCTCAAAGCTGGGCAGGAAGAATTGGGGAGGTAGAGAGTATGGTCATGAATATGCTCAATGTACATTGTGTGAAATTCTGAGACTTAATAAAAATATTATTGAAAAGTAAAATGTCATCCCAGCATTTAATTTTTGACAGTTTATAAAATACAGAACCTAAACATAATTATAGCAATTATTTCTGTGATTATGATACAACTTTCAAAAATTAATTAGATATATATTAGCTTCTAACACATATAGATTAATTAGATGATGGTATAAAAGTTATTGATAGATCTGGCATACCTTGACTGCAAATTAGTTCCTTGAGTATATTCAATAATATATAAGTGTACATAGATTCATGTGTGACTCTTTCCTTACATGTAAGTAACATGCAGTGATTAAATTAGGACAATTGATACATTCAAATCCTAGGACAGTAATGATTTTCTTGTGTTGGAAACGTAAGATTCTATATATAAACTATTTCAAAGCACTTGATTGTTTATCACAACTTTTTCCCTATCATGCTATAGAACATTAGTTTATAACTTCACTTATGTAAGTGCAAGATAAAGTAATCAGAGTTGAGGATTTTATACAAATTTATTTCATACTTTCATCTACACAGGAAACTGTGAAAGAATATAAGTGCAATAAAAATTATGAAGAAATACTCTAACATTCTTTTATTTGAAATACAGTGCAGTACAAATAATATTTGATGGAAATACTAAGGACATGGGAAAGCAATCAGAACATAATTAAAAATGAAAGCCCGTGTTAAGTGCAACTGTATCCGTGGGTAGAAAGATCCTAATTTGTTTACTCCAAACTTTAATAAAGGCTATTTTATGAAGTATAAGAAGTAATTTGTTTTCTTCTTTATATTTTTGTTGTTTTATATAACTAGTAGGTAGTATGATTGTATCAAATAAGTGGATGTTAGAGGATAATAATGTAATAAATGAGTCGAATACATTCAGACAATTTCATAGGCAATTCTCTCCATTAAAAAAGTAATAATAAAATGAAATGAAAGTTTAAGAATAGAGGAGGAATGTCATGTTTCAAGGTTAAAGAGGAGCTTGCAACCAGTATTGTGTCAGCTAACATTACACAGAGTCCTAGTTCTCTAAGGCTCTGAAAACTTTGTCATCCAGTATCATGGTGTCTAAGATGTAGTCAAATCAAATTTTGTTTATCATGAACACTGTTTGGGGGATTGCTAATTTTAAAAAAAAGATGCCATTTCCTTGACATTATTGTATTACTATTTAATCTTTATTCGATAATTCTAAAGCTGTTTCAAGGTTATGCATTCATTGATTGCTATTTAATGTCACCATATTGACTAATATAATTCAATATAATATAATTCAAGCTGATAAAATACCAAACACATATATGCTTTCTTTGCAAATAAAAATGTGAATTATAAGATATTGATAAAAACACTATTTAATTTTCTTCCTCCTGCTCCTTTCATTTCATAACAGAAGGAAGAAAATGGTGTCTGCCTTCACTGTGGTAGTCTGTGGATTAACAGGGAAACTTGGTGGCTTCTGTTTTCTACAGATTGATGAGGTAGTTAGATGAAGTAACCACAAAGAGTAGGTAAAGTTTTAGAGTTTGCTGTCCTACTTTACACTTGAAGTGAGACTTTGAAAGTGAAATTATGGATTTTGAGAGGAGAGAGCATCCAGGATTCGCTGTGTGGACCACAAATTTGATCAGATTCCTTAGGAGAAAGTGGTAGCGGTAGATCTCTTTATGGAAACTGTGTACAATCTGATGTCTGAGAAGGAGGCCTTGCTGCATAGTAGGGATGTGAGGAAAGAGACTTAAGCCAAGGAAGGCAGGTCCAACATCTGGAAGAGTCAGAGAAATCTACTGTGGGTTCTCCCTGTATAAAGGACTCTGTGATAAAGCCACTTTGGTTACAGCTTAGTAACACTGACCTTAAGCTTCGGACTTTCTTAAATTAATAAAAATGTTGTTTAAGCTGACCAAATTTGTGGGAACTTTTTGACATGGGAAGTGATTTATTTTGAATTTCCACTGAACCACAATACAAAATTCAGTTTTGGCTCAGATGATCTAGACTTTCTCAAACCCTGGATACTTACCTACAATTCAAAAAAATAAATAAATAAAACAATGACAATAACAGAGAATTCCTGTTCCATCTTCTCCAGAGACATAGAGAGTAGATTAAAATACCCTCTCACAGTAAATCCTCTGAGGAACATTATAACATGGTATCTAAATGGGATATGTGTTTGTATAATAAATTCCATGTTAGAATCTATCTTTAGTGAGAATCAAAATGCATATATATTCCTATGAAAACCCAAGTGTGCTGCTTTTATCTCTGCCTTATTTCCTTGAGACCGGTTGTCTCACTGAAAAAGAAACTTGTCCTTTGGGCTACACTAGTTGGCCATCCAGGCCTCAATAGCTGACACCAAATGCTAGGATTATAGGCATAAGCAGCAACGCCTAGCTTTCCACATGGTCTCAGGGGACTCAAACTCAGGGCATCATGTTTGCTGAGCAAGTGTTCTTGTGCACTGAACCATTTCCCTAGATCCAGAGGAAACATTTAAGGGTACAATTGTAGCACACTACTGTTAAGTTTTAGTACCAGCTTTGCTCAAGAGTTCTTCACAGTAGTTTCATTATTATATAAAGCCACTTTTCTTTTCATAAAATTTATGTTGATCCTAAAGACTGCCTCTTATGTTGGGAACAGATACAAAGGCATTTTAAACCCACTTATATGTTGAAAGAGCCCTAAACACTTCAAGCAAAGTTGCTCTTGATATTTAAGTTTTCTGTGTGGTTATAAGGGAACATCTTAGCAGCTCTGAGTGGTGTTATTCTTGCATTTCTTGGTGGATGTTCTAGAATACTGGGTATAGACTCTTATTCTCATTTTGAGCACAACTTCCTATAATGCTTCATTTGTCAAAGAAATCTACCTTGGTATGATGGCTGAGTCATGAAGAGCTAAACCCACTTGGCCAGTTAAGATCTGTTCCCAGTTTTTGAAAATACTCAGGTTACATTCAGAAGCTTAAAATCAAAGACAGAGTTAAATTTTAATATCATTTAAAAATGAGCAGGAGAGAGAGGGGCAGAGGGAAAGGGAGGAGAGAGAGCAAGAGAGAGAGAGAGAGAGAGAGAGAGAGAGAGAGAGAGAGAGAGAGAGAGAAAGGCAGACAGATAGACAGAGACAAAGACACAAAGAGATAGATAGAAACAGAGAGACACAGAAACAGACTGAAAAACAAGACAGATATGAGAATCTAGAAATACAGAAGACGATTAGCAGAGCAACAAGTCAGTAGCCACACAGTGAAGTTGCTCAGTAAGCAGCCCCATGTCTGTGAATTGATTAAATAATATGTCATCATCTTTTCTTAAGTTGTAAAACCTGAAATTTATAGTTTGTTACTATTTGGCCACGCTAAAAAAGTGAATAGAGAGTGGTAAAATACTAAGAACCTAGATATAATATGACTTTGTGATTATACACTTCCTTCTTTTGAAATTTTAGTTTTAAAAAAATCTTAAAGAAAAGCAGTAAAAGTAATACAGAAAATTCCCATCCCTCATACCCTTCACTTACTTCCTACAAAGCTAACCATTATTAAAGGTAAGAGGTACACTATTATAAAAACACAGACATTAACAATTTTTCCATTGTTGTTTTGCTTTTGCTGTTGTTGGTTTTTTCCCCCTAGGCTCCATTCTGGAATACATCCTGCATTTGATGAGTATGTCTAATATCTTTAGCATAAGAACTATACTGGGATGGCTGAACAGGTAATGTTAATTATCCCAAGCCTGAAGATTTGAATTCAAGCTCTGGAATCCACATGATATAAGGAGAAAACCAACTTCGGCAGACTGTCTTATCACGGGATGGTTTGTACCATGGCATGCGTGAGCCTCTTCACCCTGAACCCCATACTTAAATAGTGATTAAAAACTAAAAAGAGTAGTGCAATGTATGCCACATTCAAGCAAACAGCTGAGTGAAGGAAATTTGATTAAATCACTAATGTGTACCTTTTTTTTTATAATGTGCAATTTTTGCAACTAAGGATGTAAGATCTGGTATGTCAAAAGAAAGTCACACTGAGAATCATAAAAACTTGATCATTTCCAATGTTTGCTATCTGCATAATCTTAGAAAAATGACTGAACCTCCAATTATTTTTTTCTTTATTTATAAAACTGAAACCAATAGTATATGGGTCTCAGGGTTAATGTAAAAGTTGAACACTTTGCTTCGGCCCAGTGTTTTGAATGTGGTTAACATCTATTTATTACTTATTCTTCAGAAACAGTAGTACTCAATTGGGACATCAGACAACTTCCTGGATTGCTGTAATTTTTAGGAATGCTACCGGCATCTACTGAAAAAATGTCTATACAACCCAGGTTTAGAAATTGTGTTCTCAAAGAAGAGAACAGGGTTTTGTTGTTGTTGTTGTTGTTGTTGTTGTTGTTGCCATTGTTTAGTTGGTTTGGTTTGGGTTTGGGTTTTATTGCTTTTGTTGTTTTGCAACCTGGAATATGAGTAACCCAGAATTCACTGGTAACCAAACATACTTTGTAAAATACAATCAACTCAAATATTGAGCAACCCAAGGTTTATCTTTATATTTAAAGTGAAGTAAAAAATTAGAAAATGAAGAGAAAAATCACACAATGCTCTCTCTGGCAGCAAAATATATATATTTTCCCACATCTATGTATTCCAAACCATTAAACCATCATCTCTTTCTTCAGTTACCCTGGGCATGTAAAATGCCTGCTTTTGCTCTCCTCTAGTGATGGAGGCCTGGGGTAGACACAGACACGCCCTCTTACATTTCCATCACACTTTCATTTAAGAAACTTACAACATTATTGAAGCCTTTGCTGGGGCTATATCTTCAGAAACCTGACCTATTCGGAGCTCAATTCAGATTTCCCCTTGTAAAAAAGCCACATCCTTTTCAGCTCTCTGAAAAGAAAATGAACAAACGAAGGGATTCAGTAATGAGAACTGAAAAGACCATTTTCACAGACTTAACAAAAGTGAAAGATGAAATATTTTCCATTATTATTTTTGGCATAAAGGAATATCAGTGGAATGTGATCACAAAGAAAGCTATTTACCACATTCTCACCAGGGAATCATGCAGCCACACAAACACTTCAGCCAGTATTAAGGCTAAAATTTTGAGGTATAAAGGGAATGGTAGGTACCTTAAAATGACCTGAATGTGCAAAAATGTCTCTACTCAGAAGGAAAACAGAATGTAGTACAACATCTCCAAACAACATTATGGAAGTTGGTGGGAAGGGGTTAGAAAATAACACAACCATGTTATCAATAGTAATAATCATAGGATTGACTAAAAGGATAATAGTTTTTTAAGGATTTTTAAGGGTCAAGGATAAGACACACACAGATCTAGGCTCTGCACACCTTAACCCATTTAATTAACTATCTTGGTTCCTTAATCATCATTATTCTCTGTGTTTTAGCATGAGGAAACTGAGGCACACATATCAGAATTTATAAATGATGATCCCAGGAGGTAAAATGTCAGTTAATGGCTTATAGTAATTATACATATTAATTAAAACCTCTGTTCAGTCCAAACTAATCTATCTTTATTGTATTCATCTTACTTTGTAATAACAGGAAAGATTTTTTTCTAACCCTATTTATGCTTGGAAACCCATTTCTTCATAAAACACTGAGCCATTTGTTAATAAACATTTTTGTATACTTACTATGTGCAAGGTATTCAGTGGAAACCAAGACAGTTGTAGTGATAAATCTAATACAGACTGCAGCCTAAAAGAACTTATAATAGAATGAAATGTTATGAAGAAAAGAAAGTGTGTTGTGCCTCTAAGAAATTGAAAAGAGAAATACCCTTTAGACATGTGTCCATTATACTCAGAACTGGGCATCTTTCATGCAAACAGTAAGGGTAGACAGAGGCAAAAAGAACTGCATAAACAGCCAAATGGATTGGATGGACTTGCCTTTTCCATGTAGCTAAGATACATTGTACATGAGAAAGACAGGGAGGGCACTTCTGGGTAGAGAGAAGGAATTGCATATATAGACTGATTTCTCGTTTAATATGTGTACATTTAAAAAAAAAAGTATTGGTCTTCCTGTGAAGATGAAAACCATTCCTTATAGAAAATTCACTAATAAAAAAAAAGTTGTATGTAAAAATAAAGAAGCTGAAAATAATTAAAGAAGACCACCTGAAAATACTAAATGAACCAATGAGTATCAATTTATCAAGTTTACTCATACCATGTTCATTCATTAAAAGTATTGAACAGGGGAGCTGATCCTGTGCTACAGCACACGGAGCTTATCCTGTACCATGGTGCTCTATACCCAAATACCGCCAGGAGAGAGTGGATTTTCCAGGAGTCCGGACACACCTGTGAGCACAGCTAAGACTACCACTTCTGCTCCGAGGGACCTGCCCGTAACCCTTGTGACACAGGAACAGAGGAGCAGACTGAGACAGGATCCTTCCAGTTTTCATCTGCAGCCTGGAATTGATCCTATGTCACAGCTCTCCATACCCAAATTCCTCTGGGAGAGAACTGGTCTCCCAGTAGGGACAAGCCACAGTCAAAGACAGCAAGACCAATTATCACCAGAGACAACCAGATGGCAAAAGACAAGGGCAAGAATATAAGCAACAGAAACCAAGGCTACTTGGCATCATCAGAACCCAGTTCTTCCACCACAGTGAGTCCTGGATACCTCAACACACCAGAAAAGCAAGACTCTGATTTAAAAATCACATCTCATGATGATGATTGGGGATTTTAAGAGGGACGTAAATAACTTCCTTAAAGAAATACAGGAGAACACAGGTAAACAGGTAGAAGCCCTTAAAGAGGAAACACAAAAATCCCTTAACAAACTACAGAAAAACACAACCAGACAGGTGAAGGAACGCAACTATACAGAAGCTAAAAATGATAATAAAAGAATAGTGAACAGAAATTCTTGGGCAAATGGATGTATCTTGAGGATATCATCCTTAGTGAGGTAACACAATCACAAAAGAAGTCACTAGATATGCACTCACTGATTAGCGGATATTAGCCCAGAAACTTAGAATACCCAAGATACATTTTGCAAAACACAAGAAAACCAAGAAGGAAGACCATCCTGTGGATACTTCATTCCTCCTTAGAATAAGGAACAAAATACCCATGAAAGGATATAGGTTCAGAGACAAAGTTTAGAGCTAAGATGAAAGGATGGACTATCCAGAGACTACCCCATCCCGGCATCCATCCCATCATCAGCCACCAATCCCAGATACTAATGCACATGCCAGCAAGATTCTGATGAAGGGACCCTGATATAGCAGCGTCTTGTGAGGCTATGCCAGTGCCTGAAAAAACACAGAAGTGGATGTTCAAAGTCAGCTATTGGATGGAACACAGGGCCCCCAATGGATGAGCTAGAGAAAGTACCCAAGGACCTGAAGGGGGCTGCAACCCTATAGGTGGAACAACAATATGAACTAACCAGTACCCCCTGAGCTTGTGTCTCTAGCTGCATATGTAGCAGAAGATGGCCTAATTGGTCATCATTGGGAAGAGAGGCCCCTTGGACTTGCAAACTTTATATGACCCAGCACAGGGGAATGCCAGGGCCAAGAAGTGGGAGTGGGTGGGTATGGGAGCAGGGGCAGGGGGAGGGTATAGGGAACTTTCGGGATAGCATTTGAAATGTAAATAAAGAGAATATCTACTAAAAAATTAAAATAAAATAAAATAAAATAAAGAAAACAAAACAAAACGAAAAGAACAGTGAATAGGGTGGGAAGGGCTAACAAAAATAAAGGGCATATGTAAAAGACAAGTGGAGGGCTGAAGAAATTGCAAGTAAAAAGTACTTGCTACTTTGCAGAGGACCCAGGTTTGGTTTCCACCATTCACATCTGATAGTTCACAGCTGCCTGTAACTGTAGTTCTATAGGATCTAGCACTCTTTTGGCCTTCATGAGCAAGCACTTCAAGAATAAATTACGTATATAGTACATAAGACACACACATGTACACATGCACACACACACACACACACTTAAATAATTTTAATTTTAAAACTAAGGAAAAGTCATATGGAAACCTTCATGAGCCAAGAAAATATGTAAGTTTTAATACAAGAATTAGAAGAGGATAGTACATGGCTGAAGATGCTTCTTCTTGAAGCCAAGGTTTACTAAACTAAGATTACATATTGGATACCTCCTTATGAGTTGCTCTAGGAACTCCAAAACAATATATACTCTTAACAGTCTGCCCACCAGAAGAAAATGTGCAGACCCTCTTGCTGCAGACATCACACACCTTGGTTGCAGACACAGAGCTATTGAGGTGGCATGAGGAAGATATTTTTTGCCTGTATCATCTAGACTACTAGATGATGCCATGTTGCAGAACGCATCAGTGTTCTTTCTCGTCTGGGAACTGTACAGAATACATTTTACAGTGTCAACATTCTGGTCACAATATGCCCACTTATTCTGTAGTGGCACAACTACTAAGGAACGCTCATCTGATCTTGGATTAGATTTGTGACCCATTTCACAGCAGGGAATTTATGCATGGTGCTGTAAACACAGTAATAAATAAATAAATAAATAAATAAATAAATAAATAAATAAATAAATAAATAAAGCATGTCTGGATCTAGATGAGATGCTGCTACTGTTGTTAAGCTACATTTGCCTGGCATCAAACTGCCTTCCAAATATTTATGTTTATAGCCACAGGCAAAGGTTACTCTCTTAACCTTAATCAAAGGAGTTTGTTGAGCTCTGGATGGTAGTGAATGGAGAGTTATGGCTGCACAAGTTGCTGAGAATAGTTAGTCTATTAATTATCAGCCCTAAACTTGCCTGCTAAGTCTCAGGCAATATCATGTGATAGGGTAAAGAAAGACTGTAAGAGGCAGAAAGTAGAGAGAAAGGCATGGTGTCACCATTGTAAGCTTAAGATCATAGATGTGTTTGTCTGCACTGGGTCTGAACAAGCCTGGGCCTATCACCCTCAACAGTGGATCTGAGATGCATTCACAGAATCCTAGTTTTTCCTTCCCCACCTCCCCCCCACACTGAACTATTAGCGGCTGATGGATTCTGGGGATGAGATAGTAATTGTCTTCAGTCGTATGCCCAACAGTGAACCCACAGGGGTCCAATGGATAGTTCCAAACCTGTGGTCATATATACAGCCCTGGCCAAAATCAATGTGTCAAAAATCAAAGAAAAAGAGAAATGAATGTAAGTAAAAGTTTTTGAGGGTATTGACAGGTATAGAGGGGAGAGAGGAAAGGGTGTGTATGTTAGATTAATGAGAATGTTTTATATATTTGTATGATGTTGTCAAAGAACAAATTTATTTTAATCTTTCTTTAAGATTTATTTATTTTATAATATAATTAATATATGTGGCTGTTTTGTCTGCATATGTGTCTGGGAATCATATG
This sequence comes from Mus pahari, assembly GCF_900095145.1. Taxonomy (NCBI): domain Eukaryota; kingdom Metazoa; phylum Chordata; class Mammalia; order Rodentia; family Muridae; genus Mus; species Mus pahari. Next base: position 85,181,868 of record NC_034592.1, read on the forward strand.
TACAGAGGACAGAAGAAGGTATCAGATTTTCCTGGAACTAGATTAACAGAAAATTATTTGCAGCCTTGGGGCTGCTGGGAACTGAATTTAGGTCCTCTGTATGAGAAAAAAAAAAAGTGCTTATCCACTAAGCCCTCTTTCCAGTACTGAAAATACAAATTTAATCAGTAAACAAACCAGCGGCAGAAAAATAATAGCCCAGGAACACTTCCATTCTTCTGTTGTCACTATTCATTTTCAGAGACACTCTATCCTGTTTGTGCCTTTAAGTAAACTGTTGTCATAAGATATTTTGAAAATTTAAAGGGAACATACACAGGCAAAGGCTTTGATTGTTAAAGTACAGCTGACTAACCCAATTACAAAGGTCCTTTGGCATCTGGACCAGACTGGATTAATGGTCTGCTTAGTCGTCGTCTTTGTCTCAGCATGCACAGGCAAAGAAAGCAATCAGTGCTGTGTATCTTCTCACCTGGAAGGCTAAAAAGGGTGGCTAGCCTCTTCACTGCATACAGTAACACCAAGGTCAATCCATCAATGTAGCACATGAAACAGAAAAATGATGTGACTGTATCAAACTCATACTTTCCTCAATCATCGCACCCCTTTCAGTGCAACCCACAAGTACCACTACTAACAACAAATTACTGTGCACAGGTTTGCAGCTAAGGCTCTAAGTGCACAACCACTAAGATCATGCCCTTGTAGAGTGCCTTCAACTCCACTTCTCATGGCCCCCATTTTCCTAATGCCTGAGGCTTAAGAATAAATGGTGCAGTTAAATATTAGCCAAGTGGTAGCTGCTTTATAAATCACATTAAAATAAATAGAATTTGTGGCTGAAATTAAAAAACCCTGGCAAGGCTCTTGTGTAAATAAAACTATTGCTCCTTTGTATATTAAGATTGTATTTATCAAACACAAAAGAAGAATGAACACAAATTGCATGGAAAAAGTAGCTCACTTAGGACAAAACGATGGAGTTTAATAAAAAGATTTATCACGTGACGAAAATGAAAATTAAATTCCTGTTAAAATATTTATGTAGATGTGGCTGAAGCATTCAGCTGAGAGATAAATCAGAGGGGCCTTTGGCATTTCACAGGCATAACTTCTCTATTCCACTGCTGCAAATTTAGATCTTACAAGATGCTAATGGCACCACCATTCCCAGGGCAGTCTCTGTGGTCTCCTTTTGCTCAGCAGGTGGTAAGAATTTGCATCCATATTTCAAATATACTTCTATCTCATTACTGGCTTCTTATTTCTTTGTGATTTATAACTCTATAAAATTCCAGCTAGTGCAGTGGGAATGGGATTCCAAAAAGGCAAATTCTGCATAATATGGACATTTATCATTTTTTCCTTCCTTACATTTTTTTCTTCGTCATCTCCAGGGAAATGGGAAGAATGACAGGAAGCAGTTTAAAGTGATGGGCAAAGGGTGTATTTTCCTTAAAATAATGTCATCTGAAAGCTTTCAACATTAGGACTAACTTCTCTAAATGACACCTTCAAGCAAGTAGCAGTATCATTTGTGTCGTTGCCTACATTCCACTCAGCTGTGATCTTTAAATAATGTGTGTACCTTTGGAGAGTGATTCACTGGGTAACTATTAATTTGTAAAAGTCTTAATCATTTAAAATTCAGGAAGTCCTTTTTGTAATAAGTCTGAACATAACAAATCTATTTAGTATTCATGCAGATGTCACAAGCAATTTCGGAGTTGTTACACTGTAATTCTGTGCTACTTAATAGATATTAGGGGAGTAGCAGTTGTGTCGCTGTAGATAAGACTCTTTCACAGTTTCCGTGTCAAATGCACCTCTTATTGCTTTTTAGAATTTAGTTAAAGTGAAATTACATGCTTGTGATGCCTGACAGGTTCAGGGATTTACAGGCATTTTCCAGGGGCAAGAAAGAGCAAGCCATACAGAAATAAAAGGCAGCAAGGAGGTATGTAGGTGAAGGAGTTTAATATTGCCATGATTAAACTTAGATGTGTAAATTTTTAATTTGTATGGTAAATTAAAGAATTTAAATGCATGTAAACCTTCCAGATTTTCTCCTTTTAGTATTCCATTTTAGGAGAGAAAAATTTAAATTTAGTAAAAGTTTACAGGCCATATGCTTGAATACCAAGTACCATAGTGTCTATCTCACTTTTAAAAATCCATTCATACTCTAAATAAATTTCTGAGTTAAAATAAAAACTTCTGAATTTGACTCAAAATATGATCGTTACACTTAATAAACTGTTTCGTGAAGAGGTCCTTAGATGATGCTTTATTAGACATAACAAAAAGTGAGACCAAGAAATCTATTTAACAGAATATTCGGTTCATATAATTAACATAGCCACAGAAAAGATTTAGTCCAGGAACCCACAACCAAACTGTATTTTTTCTTCTTCATTTCTCAGGGTATCAGCTTAACGATAAAATGGCTTCCATCATTTGCAACCAGCAAAAGTAAGACATATTGATTCAGGATGTTCATGCAGAAAACCAGTCTACCCTGGGGAATTATATGTCAGAGCATTCAAGACTAGGAACCTGGAAGGAACCTGAGCCACTGGTCAGGCAGGTTTCCTGTGCCCCTGGCTCCTGCTGGTCATAGTCACTCCTGGTGGTGTTGAAACAGATGTTGTGTTCTACTCTCCAGTAATCCTAAGGTCCTGGGCATTCTAGGGCTCCTGGGGAGTGGAGAGTCCTCTGGAGACCATGGGACTGTCCACCAAGTTTGTGCCCAAGGTAGCCTGGTGCTGGCGCCGACCAGAAGACCAAAGTGTAGATACTTCTATCCTTCTTAGAACAGGAACAGAACACACATGGAAGAAGTTACAGAGAAAAAGTGTGGAGTAGAGACTGAAGAAATGACCATCCAGAGACTGAACCACTTGGGGATCCATCCGATATGCAGTCACCAAACCCAGACACTGTTGTGGATGTCAACAAGTGCTTGCTGATAGGAGACTGATATAGCTCTCTCCTGAGAGGCTCTGCCAGTACCTGACAAATACATAAGTAGATGCTCACAATCATCCATTGGACTGAGCATAGGGTCCCCAATGAAGAGGCTAGAGAAAGTACCCAAGCTGAAGGGGTTTGCAGCCCCATAGAAGGAACAACAGTATGAGCTAACCAGTACGCCCAGAGCTCCCAAGGACTAAACCACCAACCAAAGTGTACACATGGTGGGACTCATGGCTCCAGCTGCATATGCAGCAGAGGATGGCCTAGTCGGTCATCAATGAGAAGAGAGGCCCTTGGTCTTGTGAAGGCTCTATGCCCCAGTGTGGGGGAATGCCAGGGCCAGAAAGCAGGAGTGGGTGGGTTGGTGAGCAAGGGGAGGGGAGAGGGGATAGGAGAAGGGTGTTTTTCATAGGGGAAACCAGGAAAGGGGGGGAAAATTTGAAATGTAAAGACAATATACAAAAAAAAACAAAAACAAAAAACTGCCTAAGATTCCATGAAAATGACCAACAATGTGCAAATTAGACACTGTGCACAGTATTCCTTCTTCCTCACAACAATATTACTTTCTGTTCATAATCTGAAGGTATACAGAGGTTGAAAAGAATGTTTTAAAACTCACTGTGTTCTGAAGAACAGAGGAAGTTTTGTGAACCCAGAACATAGTTAGCTTTAATATTCAACTTGACAACACAACTTTAAGTCATCTGAAAGTAAAGCTTTGACTGAGGAATTTCCCAGATTAGATTGGCCTATTCATGTATATGGAAGGGATTGTCTTAATTGTTGATTGCTGTAGGAGGGCTCAGTACACTCTCGCAGGTCCTGGGCTGTGTAAACGTAGGCTAACTTATTATGAGCTGAGGATGCAACTACCAGATATCAATTCTAGTAGTACTAGAACCTATAAATTAAAATAAATCCTTTCCTATCTTAAGCTGATTTGGTCATGGATTTAATCATACCAATAGAAAAGAAACACGAACACCAAATGTGTATGGTTTATCCAGATGCAGTGGTTTAGCCATCTTGTTTATCATGGTTGTTTATCTGCAATAAAATGGCTGCAGTGATTTGGGTCCCTAACGGACCATGTTTTCAGGAGTTCAGCCTCAGCTTGTGACCCTGGACTTGGAGATGATGGACTTTAAGAGGTAGAGCTTAGTTTGAGATCCTCTGGTCATCAGAAACCTTTCTTATAAAGGTATTTGAGGATGACTCCGCCTTACTCTTTCTCTCTTTTATGACTACTCCAACTACACTCATCAGGATAGATTGCTTCATGATAGGTGACAACACAAAAGTGGAGCCAGGTAGGTACAGTAACGTGCTCTTTCAAACATTCTTTACGTTAAATGCCAATAGCAAGCCACAATTTAAAAAAAAATTAGCAACTAAATTTGATCATATGAACCACATTTATAATTAAGGTGTGAGGGTGTTATTTTTCTTTAAGTAATGATTCTACTATTAAAAAAAGATAGCCAGGCAGTGGTGGCGCACACCTTTAATCTTAGCACTCGGGAGGCAGAGGCAGGTGGATTTCTGAGTTTGAGGCCAGCCTGAACTACAGAGTTAGTTCCAGGACAGCCAGGGCTACACAGAGAAACCCTGTCTCAACACCTCCCCTCCCAAAAAATAAATAAATGAATAAATAAATAAATAAATAAATAAATAAGACTTATTTTTAATATGTTCGATGCTTGGAGAGGTCATAAATACTAATTATTTTGCACTAACAAAGATAGAAAAGCTTATACAGGTGTATAACCCAATTAAATATAAGACATGAGTCCTTTATGATATCAAGTTACATGGTAAAATGCTTTTGAATAGTATAAAGCAGATATCTACACTAATATCAACTCAGTATGAAAATAGAAATGGAAATACTCTACTCCATAGTATCTTCCATGTGTCTTCTTAGCTCTCTTCCTCAAAATTATCACTATCCAGAAATGTATGCAAATTGGATACTTTTCTCATAATTTTAAACCTACACACACATCTCTAAAATAATATAGTCCATCTTCTCCTTTGATTTGAAGACAGACACAGATGGATTACTATACTGTAGATCTCTTACTGGGTCAAACACATGCACACACAGACAGACAGACGGACAGACAGACACATAGATTCATAGATACATAGATACAGAGATAGATACATAGATAGATACATAGAGATACATAATTTATATATAAACAGACTATATTATATTATATATTGTATATTATATATCATATATCATATATCACATATCACATATCATATATCACATATCATATATCACATATCACATATCACATATCACATATCATATATCATATACCATATACCATATATCATACATCATACATCATACATCATACATCATACATCATACATCATATATCATATATCATATGTCATATGTCATATGTCATATATCATATATCATATATCATGCATCATACATCATACATCATACATCATACATCATATATCATATGTCATATGTCATATATCATATATCATGCATCATACATCATACATCATACATCATACATCATACATCATACATCATACATCATACATCATATATCATATATCATATATTATATATTTTGCTGACATATTTAACAATTTTATAGATGATGGATATTCAGATTTACTTTTATTTTCCCAAATTAAAGATATTTGGTTTGGTTTGGTTTGGTTGCAGCCTCACACTATGTAACCTAGCTGGCATCAGACTAACAGAGATCTCCCTGGCCCTGCTTCTCAATGGCTAAGGTCAAAGATGTAGACCACCATGTTCAGTCAAAATTCAGGTTATTATAAATCATAGTTCTCTAAGCATTCTCATATACATTATGATGTTAATTCAAGTACCATTCTTTAAGGAACATAAGATTCATGGAATATCTAGATTTAATATATGACTGTCCAACTTTAGTAGAAGTCTGAGAAGTGGGGGGAAAGAACTCAGTGAGGCAGGACTGAGAAGGAGGAAACATTTGGGATGTAAATAAATAATATAATTAATTAATTTTTTTAAACGTCATGCATTAGGCTTTTTGTTCTTGTTGTTTTCATGGAGCAAATACTGTGTTAAAATTTACATGTATCAGGGAAATGCTGACAAGTTCAACACCACAGGAGATGGCAAAGAAGTGAGACAACAAAGCAAAATACTGAACTACACAGGGATACTGGAAGATAACACAGGGATACTGGAAGATTACACAGGGATACTGGAAGATTACACAGGGATACTGGAAGA
>NC_034592.1:85188467-85192836 GCF_900095145.1 Mus pahari
GGGATACTGGAAGACTACACAGGGATACTGGAAGATTACAAGGGGATACTGGAAGATTACATGGGGATACTGGAAGATTACACAGGGATACTGGAAGATTACACGGGGATACTGGAAGATTACACAGGGATACTGGAAGATTACAAGGGGATACTGGAAGCTATTCTGATGGCTTCCCGTCATTATAAATTAAGGCAGTCAGTGAAATCGATCAGAATATCCTACTGCCAAGTCATTAGACACAGATTGTTTTCAAGAGAGTGCTGGGAGCAGGAATCTTTTGTGGGAAAAAAATCTATTCCTGAAAGCAAGTCTCAGAAAGAGCAAGAGCTGAGGCCTCTCCAACTATTTATTCACATGCATCCCTTATGGCAACAGCAAAGTAAGTTCTTCAGTCCAGAACAGGGATCTGGTTCATGGAGTGAAATGTTCACTAAAGAATGTAGTACCAACTGGCTTTCCAAAGTGCCTGTTCACTCAAACCTTTCAAGGATATCTCAAAGGTATCAAAGGGAAAGCACATCTTCAGCTTTCTTTCAGCCTTATAGTGTTCTCCTAGACAGGAGATCTTTAGAAGGAAACTCATGAGGAGAGATTTCAATAGGAAGGTTTGGAATCAATCAAGGAGTCAGGAGGTAAAGGTTCAAAAAGTGGAAATCTGTTTTCAGCGATCTAAGGAGAGTCCACTGTGAGAGAAATGATGCAGTATACATCCTCTACTGATGCCTTGGCATGGTTTATTTTTCCCCTTCACACCTTCACGTGGGTGTGGGAGTCTGCATTCCCATTCAGATAACTCAAAGCTTTTAGCACCTCACCTCCTGAAGTGTTTTTGTACCACATTCTATCCAAATGACTCAGCCCTGAAATAGGTTAGGAGCTGTATATCTTACAGAATAATAAAGCAATCAGGCTATGGAGTTTGGAAAAGAGGTCTGATTTTCATGTACTTTCCAAGGACTTCTGAGTTGTGGAAGTAATGAAAGAAACTCCCTCTCATGCCCTTAACTTATATTCTCTTGTCTAAGAAATGTTGGGACCCTTACACTATAACCTAATTATTTTTGATGCCAATAAAATGCTATTTATTCCTTGTGAGAACAAAGAGAATTATGCAACTGAAGCTCAGTCATAAGCAAGACATTTCTAACAGCTCTGTTTTGCAGGAATTAAGTTTGGTATTTTTAAATGAATATCTAAAACCACCATCATCCCAAATGATCTTTTAATTAAGGGATTAGTATACTTTTGACATTCCCACAGTTTGTCCATGAGTCTTGTCGGAAGCTAGAATTCTTTTCCTTGTTTTCGTCCTCAAATAAAAAGATAGCAAATGAGACCATATGGATGGTCTGGGGCTACAGAGCAAGTCAGTGTTGAACCGTAAGTCTATTAATGCTAGTCAGGGTGCATTGAGCTTTGCTAGAAGGATCTGCTCACTCAGTGACCACTGAAGGGACAAAAAGTCAGATACTTGCCACAGAGATTTCCTCAGGGTGAGACCCACTGACCTGTAGAGGATTGATTGAGCCTGCCACATTGCCAAGCTTGCTGGGGACAGTTCACTAGCAAATTGTTTGTGGATTCTCCTTCAGCTCTAAGCAAAGTTGTGAACAAGGCCAGAAAAATATGTCATGTTCAAATACAGTAAAAGTGAGTATTCCAAGTATTTTGTCATTCATATTTTATTTAATTTGCACAACCAAAAAGTGGGCTTAGTCATGACATACTTAATAATTTATTAAAGTGCCTAAAACCAACATTCATATAACACTGACAGTTTTCAAAATTGATCCATTCAGATTTTTGGAAATAAGATAGATGTTACATTATTAGTTACAGAGTAAAGAGAAAACAAAATTGTATTTAAAATAGTCTTACCCATACAGAAGGATATGAAATAAAAGAACATACATTCATTCTAATTTGCTTGTGCTTATATTACTTGGAGGGAAAAGTTTAATCAAGGCAGTGTACATAATTTTGTACATTTAGTACAAGATGTCATTCTAACAACTGATCATGACACAAAGATGAGATGGCTTGATAATTACCTCCCAACTTCTTATATATGTTTCAGATTTTTGCCCTTCATGGAATGCAGTCCTTGTGCTCAAAGAGTTTGTGACACCACTCTCTTTCCTTTTATTTCTTTAAATTATTTTATTGGATATTTTCTTCATTTACATTTCTAATGCTTTCCCAAAAGTCCCCTATACCCTCTACCTGCCCTACTCCCCTACCTACTCACTCCCACTTCTTGGCCCTGGCATTCCCCTGTATGGGACATATAAAGTTTGCAAAACCAAGGGGTCTATCTTCCCAATTATGGCCAACTAGGCCATTTTCTGCTAAATGTGCAGCTAGAGACACAAGCTCTGGGGGTACTGGTTAGTTCATATTGTTGTTCCACTTATAGGATTGCAGACCCCTTTAGCTCCTTGGGTACTTTCTCTAGCTCCTCTATTGGGGGCCCTGTGTTCCATCCGATAGCTGACTGTGAGTATCCACTTCTGTGTTTGCCAGGCACTGGCATAGCCTCACAAGAGACAGCTATATCAGCGTCATTTCAACAAAATCTTGCTGGCATATGCAATAGTGTCTGCGTTTGATGGCTGATTATGGGGTAGAACCCCAGGTGGGGCAGTCTCTGGATGATCCATCCTTTCGACTTAGCTCCAAACTTTGTCTCTGCAACTCCTTCCATGGGTATTTTGTTCCCAATTCTAAGAAGGGGCGAAGTATCCACACTTTGGTCTTCCTTCTTCTTGAGTTTCTTGTGTTTTTTTAGATTGTATCTTGGGTATCTAAGTTTCTAGGCTAATATCCACTTATCAGTGAGTACATATCAAGTGACTTCTTTTATGATTGGGTTACCTCACTAAGGATGATATCCTCCAGATACTTCGATTTGCACAAGAATTATATAAACTGATTGTTTTTAATTGCTGAGTAGTACTCCATTGTGTAAATGTAACCACATTTTTTGTATCCATTCTTCTGTTGAGGGATATCTGGGTTCTTTCCAGCTTCTGGCTATTATAAATAAGGTTGCTATGAACATAATGGAGGATGTGTCCTTATTACAAGTTGGAAGAGAGGCCCCTTGGTCTTGCAAACTTTATATGACCCAGCACAGGGGAAGGCCAGGGCCAAGAAGTGGGAGTGGGTGGGCAGGGGAGCAGGGCGGNGGGGGGGGGGGGGGGGNAGAGGGAACTTTCAGGATAGCATTTGAAATGTAAATAAAGAAAATAATAATAAGAAGAAAAACAAGTTGGAATATCTTCTGGGTATATGCCCAGGAGAGGTATTGCTGGATCTTCAAGTAGAAAAATGTCCAATTTTCTGAGGAACCTCCAGATTGACTTCCAGAGTGGTTGTATCAGCTTGCAATCCCACCAGCAATTGAGGAGTGTTCCTCTTTCTCCACATCCACTACAGCATCAGCTGTCACTGGAATTTTTGATCTTAGCCATTCTGACTGGTGTGAGGTAGAATCTCAGGGTTGTTTTGATTTGCATTTCCCTGATAATTAAGGATGTTGAACATTTTTTCAGGTGCTTCTCATCGCTTTGGTATTCCTCAGTTAAGAATACTTTGTTTAGCGCTCTACCCCATTTCCTAATGGGGTTATTTGAATTTCTGGAGTCCAGATTCTTGAGCTCTTTGTATATATTGGATATTAGTCCCCTATCTGATTTAGGATTATTAAAAAGTCTTTTCCCAAACTGTTGGTGCCTTTTTGTCTTATTGACAGTGTCTTTTGCATTACAGAAGCTTTGCAATTTTATGAGGTCCCATTTGTTAATTCTAGATCTNACAGCACAAGCCATTGCTGTTCTATTCAGGAATTTTTCCCCTGTGCCCATATCTTCAATACTTTTCTTCACTTTCTACTCTATGAATTTCAGTGTCTCTGGTTTTATGTGGAGTGTTTTGATTCACTTAGACTTGAGCTTTGTACAAGGAGATAAGAATAGATCAATTTGCATTCTTCTACATGATAATCGCCAGTTGTGCCAGCACCATTTGTTGAAAATGCTGTCTTTTTTCACTAGATGGTTTTAGCTAGCTTGTCAAAGATCAAGTGACCATAGGTGTGTGGATTCACTTCTGGGTCTTCAATTCTATTCCATTGATCTACATGTCTGTCACTGTATCAGTACCATGCAGTTTTTAATCACAATTGCTCAGTAATATAGATTGAGGTCATTCATGGTGATTTCACCAGAGGTTCTTTTATTGTTGAGAATGTTTTTTGCTATCCTAGGTTTTTTTATTATTCCAAATGAATGTGCAGATTGCTCTTCCTAACTCCATGAAGAATTGAGTTAGAATTTTGATGGGGATTGCATTGAATCTGTAGATT
>NC_034592.1:85193636-85208992 GCF_900095145.1 Mus pahari
GTCCTGGGCTCTTTTTGGTTGGGAGACTATTAATGACAGCTTCTATTTCTTTAGGTGATATAGGACTGTTTAGGTCATTAATCTGATCCTGATTTAACATTGGTATCTGGTATCTGTCTAGAAATTTGTCCATTTCATCCAGGTTTTCCAGTTTTGTTGAGTATAGCCTTTTGTANAAGGATCTAATGATGCTTTGGATTTTCTCAGGATCTGTTGTTATGTCTCCCTTTTCATTTCTGATTTTGTTAATTAGGATGCTGTACCTGTGCCCTCTTGTGAGTCTGGCTAAGGGTTTATCTATCTTGTTGATTTTCTCAAAGAACCAGCTCCTGGTTTGGTTGATTCTTTGATTAGTTCTTTCTGTTTCCATTTGTTTGATTTCAGCCCTGAGTTTGATTATTTCCTGCTGTCTTGGGTGAATTTGCCTACTTTAGTTCTAGAGCACCTACGTGTGCTGTCAGGCTGCTAGTGTATGTTCTCTCTAGATTCTTTTTGGAGGCACTCAGGGCTATGAGTTTTTGTCTTAGGACTCCCTTCATTGTGTCCCATAAGTTTGGGTATGTTGTGGCTTCATTTTCATTAAACTCTAAAAAGTCTTTAATTTCTTTCTTTATTTCATTGTGACCAAGGTAACATTGAATAGAGTGTTGTTCGGTTTCTATGTGAATCTTGGCTTTCTATTTTTTATACTGTTATTAACGATCAGCCTTAATCTCTGGTGATCTGATAGGATGCATGGGATAATTTAATATTTTTGAGTCTCTTGAAGCATGTTTTTTGACCAATTATATCAATTTTGGAGGAGGTAACATGTGGTGCTGAGAAGAAGGTATATCCTTTTGTTTTAGGATAAAATNTTCTGTAGATATCTATTAAACCCTTTTGTTTCATAACTTTTGTTGGTATCCATATGTCTCTGCGTAGTTTCTGTTTCCAGGATCTGTCCATTGGTGAAAGTGCGGTGTTGAAGTCTCCCACTATTATTGTGTGAGGTGCAATGTGTGCTTTGACCTTTACTAAAGTTTCTTTAACGAATGTGGCTGCTCTTTCATTTGGAGCAGAGATATTTAGAATCAAGGGTTCATCTTAGTAGATTTTTACCTTTTTTTTTTTTTTTTCCTTTTTTCTAGACAGGGTTTCTCTGTGTAGCCCTGGCTATCCTGGAACTCACTGAGGCTGGCCTCGAACTCAGAAATCCACCTGCCTCTGCCTCCCAAGTCCTGGGATTAAAGGTGTGTGCCACCATACTCGGTGTAGATTTTACCTTTTATGAGTATGAAGTGCTCCTCCTTGTCTTTTTTGATAACTTTGGTTGGAAGTCAATTTTATTAGAATGGCTACTCCCTCTTGTTTCTTCCGACCATTTGCTTTGAAAATTGTTTTCCAACCTTTTACTCTGAGGTAGTGTCTGTCTTTTTCCCTAACTTGGGTTTCCTGTAAGCATCAAAATGTTGGGTCCTGTTTGTGTAACCAGTCTGTTAGTCTATGTCTTTTTATTGGGGAATTGTGTCCATTGATGTTAAGAGAAATAAAGTAGTAATTGTTGTTTCCTGTTATTTTTGTTGTTAAAGTTGTGATTCTGTTCTTGTGGCTGTCTTCTTTTAGGTTTGTTGAAGGATTACTTTCTTGCTTTTCCTAGGGTGTTTTCTGTCCTTGTGTTGGTGTTTTCCCTTTATCATCCTTTGAAGGGCTGGATTCCTGGAAAGATATTGTGTGAATTTGGTTTTATCATGGAATACTTTGGNTTCTCCATGAATGGTAATTGAGAGTTTTACTGGGTATGATAGCCTGGGCTGGCATTTGTGTTCTCTTAGGATCTGTATAACATCTGTCCAGGATCTTCTGGCTTTCATAGTCTCTGGGGATAAGTCTGGTCTAATTCTAATTGGCCTCCCTTCATATGTTACTTCATATATTATCTGCTTTTAATATTCTATCTTTATTTAGTGCATTTACTGTTGTGATTATTATGTGTCAGGAGGAATTACTTTTCTGGTCCAGTCTACTTGGAGTTCTGTTCTTGTATGTTCATGGGCCTCTCTTTCTTTATGTTTGGGAAGTTTTATTCTATAATTTTGTTGAAGATATTTACTGACCCTTTAAATTGAAAATCTTCATTCTCATCTACTCCTATTATCCGTAGGTTTGGTCTTCTCATTGTGTCCTGGATTTCCTGGATGTTTTGAGTTAGGATCTTTTTGCATTTTGTATTGTTGTGCCCATGTTCTCTATGGAATTTTCTGTACCTGAGATTCTCTCTTCCATCTCTTGTATTCTGTTGCTGATGCTCTCATCAATGGTTCCTGATATCTTTCCTAGGGTTTGTAACCCAGAGTTGTCTCACCTTGGGTTTTCTTCATTGTTTCTACTTCCCTTTTTAGGTCTTGGATGGTTTTGTTCAATTCCATCACCTGTTTGGTGTTTTCCTGTAATTCTTTAAGGGATTTATGTGTTTCCTCTTTAAGGACTTCTACCTGTTTAGCAGTGTTCTCCTGTATTTCTTTAAGTGAGTTAAAATGTCCTTCTTAAAGTCCTCTACCAGCATCATGAGATATGATTTTAAACCTGAATCTTGCTTGTTGGGTGTGTTGTGGTATCCAGGACTGGCTGAGGTGGGAGTGCTGGGTTCTGATGATGGTGAGTGGTCTTGGTCTCTGTTAGTAAAATTCTTATGTTTGCCTTTTGCCATCTGGTAATCTCTGGCTTTAGTTGTTTTAGTTGTCTCTGGCTGGAGCTTGTTCTTCCTGTGATTCTTTTAGTCTCTGTCAGCACTCCTTGGAGTCCAGCTCTCTCCTGAGTCTCAATGGTCAGAGTATTCTCTGCAGGCCACCTCTCCTCTTGCAGGGAAGGTGCAGTAAGGTCTGGCATTTAGACCTGCCTCCTGGCTGTAGATGAAAGCCTGAAACAGGTCCTGTCCCAGAAGAGGTGTTGCCTCTGGTGTTGCCTTTGCAGTCTGTGTGCTCACCTGCACAGACTGGTCTCTGAGGGACCCGGGGCACAAGATGGTTCCCTCACCTGCTCCAGGCAGCCACCTCTCCTCTGGAGGGGAAGGTGCCCAGATGTCTGGAGCTGGAAACGGGGTCTGTCCCAGAAGCTGTGTCACTTCTGCCTGTCCCAGATTATGTGTCTCTTCTGCAGTCCACAGACTGGTCTCTGAGGGACCCAGGACACAAGATCCCTACAATTGTGTTTTATGTGATCATAATTAGAGCCTCTCAAATTCTATTCAGTTCGTTACCTCTTCCCACTTCAGAAGATCCTAAAGTAGCAAGCCAAGAAATCTTGTTAGAAAATAAAACAGTCTCTGACTCCTTTCAATCAAAATTGTCACATCTACCAAAACGTAACCAAGGAGTACAAGTCTTCTAAACACATGTGGTAGTTTGAATATCAGTGGCCCACATAGACTCAGATATTTGGATGTTTCATCATTAGAGAATGGTGCTGCTTGACAGGGATGAGGAGGTGTGGCCTTCTTGAAGTTGGTATAGCTTTGTGGGAGGAAGTGCTTCACTAGGAGTAGGCATTGAGGCTTCAAAAGATTAAGCCAAGCCCAGTATCTATCTCTTTTTGCTACCTTCCAACCTAGAAACAGAACTCTAAGCTACCTCTACAGCACCATGTTTTCATGTATTCAGCTTTGCTTCCTGCCATGACAATACGGGACTAAGTCTCTAAAATGTAAGTCACCTCCTATTAAATATTTTATAAGAGTTGTTGTGGCCATGTTGTCCCCTCACAGGAATAGAAACCTTAACAAAGAAAACACACATCCTTGTTATCACTGCCCCATCTTCATCTCCTGATCTTCATTTCTCTACTCTGATCCAGTCTCAAAACCTTTGCCTCTGTCTCTGTAACACAACAGACAAGCTCCCACTCCAGCGGCTACCCTTGCTTGACTTCCTCCATGGTTCTCTTATGCCAATTACCTGTGTGGTTAACAATCTCCAATTTGAGTTCATAACAAAGTCTCACTTAGCTGCTGTGAATAAAAATTCTACATTTACTGGCAAATCACAGCCATGCTACACTTCATTCCCTTTCCCTTTAATGTTTTTCACTTCTTAATATGTTATATATTAGTATATAGTTATTTGATTTTTCTCCATCAGGATAATGTAAGCCATAACTGAAACTACTTTTTTCACTGCTTAATGTCTGGGAAAACAATTGGGTTTTGAATGAATTTAAAAAAATAAAGCAATAAATATACTATATATTTTATGTTATTATTTTTTTACACTCCAGATTTTATTGCATTGAATCTGTAGATTGTCTTTGTTAGGATGGCCATCTTTGCTGAAAAAATATTTCAGGTATATCTCTCTAGGAGGTGAATTATAAAACATGCTAGGGCCACAGAATATTTTACCTGATGGGTAAACCAATTTAATTTGTATTTTTTCTAGTCTTTTAAGCTTATACTACTCTTTAAAAAACTGTGTGTGTCTGTCTTTATGTGTCTGTGTGTGTGTCTATGTGAGTGTAGTGTGTGTGTATGTACATTTGTACGGCATGTGCATGTGTGTTCATGTGTGCATTGGGGTACATGTGCCATAGTAGGTGTATGGAAGATATGGCAGTTTCAACTGTTGGTTTTCATTTTTCCCTTGTGTGAGGCAGAGTCACTTGTTGCTTGTCACTACATACACCTGCCTAGCTAGCCTGTGAAGTTCTAGAGAGTGTCCTGTGTCTGCCTCCCATGATGCTGGCAGAGAATTGAGATTAAAATGCATTTAACAGTATCTGGCTTTCTTAGAGTGCCAGGGATCTAAACTCAGGTCCTTATACTCATGAATCAAATCCTTTACTCATTGAGACATCTCTCCACTCCACTCACTTCCCTTTCAGTTATTTTCTTCTTACATAATTTTTACTAGGAATAGTAAACATATTTTGACAGATATATTTCCACCGTTCAAAATTTTCTATCATTTCACTTTTACTCAAGAGGGAAAGGGATAAACAAGCTCAATGTGCTGGGCTTGAAGCTCATGATCGAAGTGAAGAAATGGAAGGGCAGGCATACATCTTCAAACACAAACCCAGCATGTGTTCATTCCATTATCTCACCAGCACTGTGAGAAGTTATCTGATAATACACTATAGCAAACTTTGTTTTGAAAATGGATTGTTAGAGGCTTTATTGATGAATAGTGGCAAAGCAGGATATCCATAGCATAAGCCAGAAGATAAAATACAAAATGAAGCCACCAAAGATCAATAAGGGAAACTGGCCTTAAAACTCATGAAAGAAGGGGAGTTTGTCAATACTTCAGAGAAATACATCAGTTAATGGAATGAGAGAAGGGAGGCACAGGACCAAGAATCTGTTAAGGAAGCTCATGAAAGAAAATGGTTTAAGAAGGGACAAACTTGATGCATGATAAGTATATTGATAAGGGTTTACATATCTAGAAAAAGTGAATTAACATTGAAAGGATAGATGACTCAGCAGGCAAAAGTACCCTTTGTTCTTGCAGAGGATCAAGATTTAGTGCCCAGCATACACACCATGGCCTTCAAATATCTGTAACTCCAACAACCATCTTGATCTATCCATGGGAATTGCACACAGATCATACACAGATAACGATGCAAGTAAATCATCCAAACTCATAAAATAATAAGAAATGAATTCTTTTAACAAAGAATATTGGCAAAAATGTGTGTGCTTAACTCTGTTACCTTGTGGCTATATCATTTTTGTATGTCTATAATGGTTCTCAAATATTCATGAGATACTATGACATATTTGAATGCACCCATTTTCACTTTATTTGTTGTCTAAGTATGGAAGTTTAGGCTTAGTCTTCATGGGATAAAACAAGTATTCTCATTGTATCACACAAAGGAAGTATGTTTATCTAAACCTGTAGGCAATTTTATCATTAATAATATTATACACACACACACACACGTGTACAATATTCTTCAATCATGCTCTCATCAAGTTTTCCTCTTTGATTCATCCTCTCCATTCTTGTGGCCTTTCCCTCTTTCCTAACAATGATCTCTCAAAACAGTATGCTTTAACTTAGGGTGTAGCAATAAGATTATTGTGTGCCATTCGCACGTCATAGCATACAATCCATAATACAAGGAAATCAGACTACTACATAATTTGACTACCAGTCTCCTTAATGATGGATCAATCACTCTTATTTAAAACCACCAGTATGTGAGATGTTATTTGTATTACTTAGTTCTGCAATTAGAGGTATGGCCTTACAGGAGAAAAGGGAGGTACCCTGGAAGATGTTTAAAGAACCCAAGACTGGGAGTCAACCAAGTCTTCTGTGTTCTTAGCTTTGTCTCTAGAGAAACGTTTCCCAATTTCCCCCAAATTATGAATGATAAAAGAGAAAAATAATTCACACAATGACTTTAAAGAACACAAATTGCCATTGTAGACACAACGATCTCACAGGGAACAATAATAAAGAGGGAGACCTTGGAATTTTGGCAGCATTCTTTTGCATTTTAAAACATGGCACCAGTCACAGACTTTTCTCTTTAGTGTCACATCCCAGGCCTTGACATGTTAACATCTCAGGTATATTGTATATGTGTGTTTCTGGACTACAGTTAAATAAGCAATAGGTTCATTTTTCTCCCTTGTCCCCAGGGATAAATGATTGATCCCCTCTTGGGGAAGCATATTTCATCTGTTAATAATGCGTGCTAAAAACAAAATGCAATGCATATCTCACACGTTCAAAGCAAGTAAACTAATAAATTTGATACAGAATGTAATACAGACTGTACATTATTCTGGAATTGAATAAGAAAAATTTCTTAATGTTTGTCACATCTGTTTATTAATAGGATAACAAGCTGTGATTTTCCCGAACTCATTCATTTTTTTTTTTTGTGAACTCCAATCATAAAGACTAAAATTTTCTCATCTCTGAAATGAGGTCAACAACATTAGATTAGTAATCAGTGATCTTTTATAATTTATCACACTTCAGTAATTTCCCAAAATGATCAAAGGCAGAAGATGGAAGAGCTGCATCACTTAAATACTTTGAATTCATCTTTATAAGGATCTTGTTAACCTACAAGGTCTGGAAGTGTTTTCTGCTTTGAGAAGTACTCAGGATATTTTCATCTACCCAATTGCATCATTGTTAGAAGCATTGTGATGACACACCATGAAAAATTGCCTTTACCCCACTGGCTGGAGAGTGGGTGGGAAGAAAGCAGATTCAGGACACCAATACTGTGTTTTCCTGGTAAAGGAAGGCTAGATTGTGATTGATTACTCATTCCAACTGGATGGTGTGATTGGTGTTCTTTATTGCAACCTTAATGGGCTTTAGAATCACTGTAGGTACAAACCTCAGAACATAGCTATGAAGGGGCCTCTAGGTGAGGTTGATTGACGTGGGTTGATTGACACCGCATTAAAGGTGTGTGACACTGTTCCACTGCATAAGGCATACATAGATGCAAAGAAGATAGTGAGTTAAGTACTCATGACTCTCTGATTCTGTAATAAATGGTATTAGCTGTGAGTCAAAAAACAAAACGAAACAAAGCAAAGCAAAGCAAAGCAAAACAAAACAAAACAAAACCCTTCTTTCCTTAAGTTGCCTCCATGGAAGACAAAGCAGCTAACTGCAGCCTAGAACAGCAGCTAACAGAAACACTCTCTAGTTTCCAACTTAATCTGAGCTTTCCCCATCCGACAAGCCCAAGGAAGACTTCTTTAACAAATTCAATTAAACCAGTAATTGGCTCCAATCCACATTTTACATTAAATAATCCTTTATTTAGGATTAGTTTCTGCCTCACAAAAACCAAGGAGTTTTAAAAAAACATTGGACATTTAATTGAAGATGAAGTACATGGACTACCTTGGTATGTCTCAAAAAGATTATCAAGCTGCACTCCCCAATATGAAACCACTTAGCACATGTGTTTGTTTAAATTAAACATAAAATAAAAATTAAATCCAGATTAGTGAAAGGGGCAGGACACAGGTGATGTGACTAGGGAGTGGATATAATGAAAAGGTAAGTACGAAGTGGAGGTAATATGGAGAAGAAGAACAAATACCAAGTAACTTTTAAAAGGCCTGTGGATATAATGACAAGGTAAGTACGGAAGTGGAGGTAATATGGAGAAGAAGAACAAATACCAAGTAACTTTTAAAAGGCCATATGGATATCCAAATACCTCCAGGACACAGCTGGTCTCCCAGGAGTGCGAACATGCCTGTGAGCACAGGTAAGGCTACCACTTCTGCTCAGAGGAACTCTCCTAGAACCCTCAGGACACAGGAACCAAGGAGCAGCCTGGGAAAGGATTCTACTGGTGTCTGCCTGCACCCCAGAGCTGACCCTGCTCTATAACTCTGCATACCAAAATTCATCCCAGAGATAACTGGTCTCTCACCAGTGATGACAGACAGGCTTGCAGGAGGGACAAGTAACAGTCAGAGATAGCAAGACCAGCTAACACCACCAGATAACCAGATGGCAAGAGGCAAGGGCAAGAACATAAGCAACAGAAACCAAGCCTACATGACATCATCAGAATCCAGATCTCCCACCACAGTGAGCCCTGGATACCAAGAAACACAAGACAGTAATTTAAAATCACATCTCATGATGATGATAGAGAACTTTAAGAAGGACAAAAAAGCCCCTTAAAGAAATACAGGAGAACACAGGTAAACAGGTAGAAGCACTTAAAGAGGAAACACAAAAACCCCTTAAAGAATTACAGGAAAACACAACCAAACAGGTAAAAAAAATTGAACAAAATTATATAGGAGCTAAAAATGGAAATAGAAACAATAAAGAAATCACAAAGAGAGACAACCCTAGAGATAGAAAACCTAGAAAATTGATTAGGAATCATAGATGAAAGCATTGCAAACAGAATACAAGAGATAGAAGAGAGAATCTCAGGTGTAGAAGATGCCATAGAAAACATTGACACAATAGTCAAAGAAAATGAAAAATGAAAAAAGCTCATAACCCAAACATCCAGGAAACCCACGACACAATAAGGACAAATCTAAGGGTAATAGGTATAGAAGAGAGAAAAGATTTCCTATGTAAAGGGCCAGTAAATATCTTCAAAAAATTATAGAAGAAAACTTCCCTAATCTAAAACAAGAGATGCCCATAAACATACAAGAAGCCTACATAACTCCAAATAGACTGGACCAGAAAAGAAATTTCTCCTGTCAAATAACATTCAAAACATTAAATGTTCAAAACAAAGACTATTAAAAGCAGTTAAGGGAAAAAGTCATGTAACATTTAAAAGCAGACCTATAAGAATTACACCAGACTTCTCAACAGAGACTATGAAAGCTAGAAGATCCTCAGCAGATGTCATATAGACGCTAAGAGAATACAAATGGCAGCCCATGCTACTACACCCAACAAAACTCTCAATTACCATAGATGGAGAAACCAAGATATTCCATGATGAAACAAATTTAAACAATATTTTTCCAAAAATCCAGCCCTATAAAGAATAATAGATGGAAACTTCATCAGAAGGAGAGAAAGTACATACTAAAAAAGCAAAAAAAAAAAAAAAATCTTCTTTCAACCAACACAAAAGAAGATAGCCACACAAACATAATTCCAACATATAACAACAAAAATAAGAGAAAGCAACAATACTATGCCTTTATATCTCTTAACATTAATGAACTTAATTCCCCAGTATAAAGACATAGACTATTACACTGGATACATAAACAGGACCCAGCATTTTGCTCAATACAAGGAAACACCTCAGTGTCAAAGACAGCCACTACCTTAGAGTAAGAGGCTGGAAAACAATTTTCAAAGCAAATGGTCCCAAGAAACAAGCTAGAGTAGCCATTCTAATATCAAATCAAATCAACTTTATCTCAAAACTTATCAAAAAGGATAAGGAAGGCCACTTCATAATCATCAAAGGGAAAAAATCTACCAAGAAGAACTCGTAATTCTGAACATCTATGCTCCAAATGCAAGGGTACCCACATTCATAAAAGAAACTTTACTAAAGCTCAAAGCACATATTGCAATTCACACAATAATAGTGGGAGACTTCAACAACCCACTTTCATCAGTGGAAAAATCATGGAAACAGAAACCAAACAGAGACACAAAGAAACTAACAGCAGTTATGAAACAAATGAATTTAACAGATATTTATAGAGCATTATATTCTAAAACAAAAGAATATACCTTCTTCTCGGCACCTCACAATACCTTCTCCAAAATTTACCATATAATCTGTCACAAAACAGGCCTTAATGGATACAAGAAGATTGAAATAATCTCATGTATCGTCTCAGATCATCACTGATTAATGCTGGTCATCAATAACAATAATAACAACAGAAAGCATGTATTTTCACAGAAGCTGAAAAACACTCTACTCAATAACTTGGTTAAGGAAGAAATAAAGAAAGAATTAAATACATTTTAGAATTTAATGAAAATGAAGGCACAACATACCCAAACTATGGGACACAATCAAAGGAGAGCTAAGAGGAAAACTCATAGCTCTGAATGCCTCCAAAAGAAACTAGAAAGAGCATACACTAGCAGCTTAACAGAACACCTAAAAGGTCTAGAACAAAAAGAAGCAAATACACACAAGTGGAGTAGACAGCAGGAAATAATCAAACTCAGGGCTGAAATCAACCAAATGGAAACAAAGTAACTATTCAAAGAATCAACCAGACCAGGAGCTGCTTCTTTGAGAAAATTAACAAAATAGAGGAACCCTTAGCCAGACTCATTGGAGGGCACAGGGACAGTATCCTAATTGACAAAATCAGAAATGAAAAAGGAGACATAACAACAGAACCTGAGGAAATCCAAACACTATCAGATCCTACTACAAAAGGCTATACTCAACAAAACCTGGATGAAATGGTCAATTTTCTAGACATATACCAAATACCAAAGTTAAATCAGGATCAGATAAACCATCTAAACATTCCCATAACCCCTAAGGAAATAGAAGCAATCATTAATAGTCTCCCAATCATAAAAAGCTCAGGACCAGATTGGTTTCGTGCAAAATTCTATCAGAATTTCAAAGAAGACCTAATACCAATACTCTTCAAACTATTCCACAAAATAGAAAGAGAAGGAACACTACCCAATTTGTTCTATGAAGCTACAGTTATGCCGATATCAAAGCCACACAAAGACCCAACAAAGAAAGAGAACTTCAATCCAATTTCCTTTATGAATATCAATGCAAAAATACTGATTAAATTCAAAATGATCATTCACTACTATCAAGTAGATGAAGATCCAAGGGATGCAGAGATGGTTCACTATACAGAAATCTGTAAACATAATCCACTACACAAACAAACTCAAAGAAAAAAACCACATGAGTTTTTCATTAGGTGCTGAAAATGCATTTGACAAAACTCATTATCTCTTCGTGTTAAAAGTCTTGGAAAGTTCAGGAATTCAAGGCCCATACCTAAACAAAGTACAAGGAATGAATATACAGCAAACTAGTAGCCAACATCAAATAAATGGAGAAAAACTTGAATCAATTCCACTAAAATCAGGGACTAGACAAGGCTGCCTTCTCTCTCCCTATCTATTCAATATAGTACTTGAAGTTTTAACTTGAGCAATTAGAAAACAAAAGGAGGTCAAAGGGATACAAATTGGAAAGGAAGAAGTCAAAATATCACTATTTGCAGATGATATTATGGTATACTTAAGTGATCCCAAAATCTCCACCAGAAAACTCGTACAGCTGATAACTTCAGCAAAGTGGCTTGATATGAAATTAATTCAAACAAATCAGTAGCCTTCCTGTACTCAAAGGATAAAAGGGTTGAAAAAAATTAGGGAAACAACACCCTTCACAATAGTCACAAACAATATACAATATCTTGGTGTGACTCTAACTAACCAAGTGAAAGATTTGTGTGACAAGAACTTCAAGTCTCTAAAGAAAGAAATCAAAGACATCAGAAGATGGAAAAATCCCCCATGCTTATAGATTGGCAAGATTTATATAGTAAAAATGGCCACTTTGCCAAAAGCCATCTACAGATTCAATCCAGTCTCCATCAAAATTCCAACTCAATTCTTCACAGAGTTAGAAAGAGTAATTCTCAAGTTCATTTAATATAACAAAAAACCCAAGACAGCCAAATCTATTCTCAAAAATAGAAGAATGTCTGGGGGGTATCACAATCCCTGACCTCGAGCCCTACAATGTGGCAATAGTGACTGAAAAACTTCATGGCACTGGTACAGTGACAGGCAGGTAGATCAATGGAATAGAATTGAAGACCCAGAAATGAACCCACACACCCTGGTCATTTGATCTTTGACAAAGCAGCTAAAACCATCCACTGGAACAAAGATATCATTTTCAACCAATAGTGCTGGTTCAACTGACAGCATGTAGAACAGAGCAAATTGATCCATTCTTATCTCCCTGTACAAAGCTGAAGTCCAAGTGGATCAAGAACCTCCACATAAAAACAGATACACTGAATATAATAGAAGAGAAAATGGGGAAAATTCTGAAACACATAGACACAGAGGAAAAGTTCCTGAACAGAACACCAATGGCTTATGCTCTAAGATCAAGAATTGACAAATGGGACCTCATAAAATTGCAAAGCTTCTATGGATGGAACTTGAAAATATCACCCGGAGTGAGGTAACTCAGTCACAAAGAATACACAGTATACACTCTCTGATAAGTTGATATTAGCCCAAAAGTTCTGAATACCCAAGATACAATTCACAGACCCTATAAAGCCCAAGAAGAAGGAAGACCGACGTGTGGGTGCTTTCAGTTCTTTATAGAATGGAGAACAAAATACTCGCAGGAGGAAATATGGAGACGCTGAAGGAAAGGCCATCCACAGACTGCCCCACCTGGGGATCTACCCATATACAGTCACCAAACTGGAATGCTATTTTGGATGCTAGGAAAAGCTTGCTGATGGGAGCCTGATACGGCTGTCTCCTGAAAGGCTCTGCCAGAGCATGCCAAATACAGAGGTGGATGCTCCCAGCCAACCACTGGACTGAGTTTGGGGTCCCCAATGGAGGAGTTGGAGAAGGGACTGAAGGAACTGAGGGAGGTTGCGTCTCCATAGGGGGAGCAACAGTGTCAACTGGCCAAACTCTCCTCCCTAGCTCCCAGGGACTGGACCACCAAAAAAAGAGTACACATGTAGGGACCCATGGCTCTTGCCATATATGTGGCAGAGGGTGGCCTTGTTGTTGACATCAGTGGGAGGAGTGGCCCTTGGGCCTGAGATTGTTTGATGACCCAGTATAGGGGAATGCCAGGGCAGGAATGTGAAAGTGGGTGGATGGATGGGGAGCACCCTCATAAGGCAGGAGAAGGGGGATGGTATAGGAGGCTTCTGGGGAGGAAACCTGGAGAGGGGATAACATTTGAAATATAAATAAAGAAAATATCCAATAAAAAAGTGCCATATGGTAACTTCACAGTGTAGAAGCTTCCTAAAATCTACATGCACATTAAAAAGATTAAATGGAATTACCCTAGAGCAGAGGGACAGTGCTTATCCCTGATACCATAGGTAATCAATGGAAAAGCCTACTGCCATGTATGTGACTAATTTTTTTTGAGTTGTTTGTCTATGGGATGCTATAGACCACCTAAAATGTAATAGGCTGTTACTGCTGTTTTGATTACTCTTCAGAACTTGATGGTAAGACCCTATAGCTAAAAACACTGCGGTCTTGAGTCATAGAACATGAACAAATCAAATTGATGCTGACCTACCTTATTCCGTTATCCCTACTTTATCCCCACTGGCTTTCACTGTGTTGGAAGTTACCGTGTATCTTAATAGGAAAGAAAAGCAATCACAGCCTTACCAGGTGTGAACTATTTTTTTTTTAATTTTTTATTATTATTTTCTTTATTTGCATTTCAAATGCTTTCCCAAAAGTTCCCTATAACCCCACCACCACCCCTGCTCCCCTACCCACCCAATCCCACTACTTGGCCCAGGCCTTCCCTTGTGCTGGGTCATATAAAGTTTGCAAGACCAAGGGGCCTCTCTTCCCAGTGATGGCTGATTAGGCCATCTTCTGCTACATATGCAGCTAGAGACTCGAGCTCAGGGGGTACTGGTTAGTTCATATTGTTGTTCCACCTGCAGGGTAGCAGCCCCCTTCAGCTCCTTGGGTACTTTCTCTAGCACCTCCATTGGGGACCCTGTGTTCCATCCAATAGCTGGCTGTGAGCATCCAATTCGGTGTTTGCCAGGCTCTGGCATAGCCTCACAAGAGGCCGCTATATCAGGGTCCCTTCAGCAGAATCTTGCTGGCATGTGCGTTAGTATCCGGGTTTGGTGGCTGATGATGGGATGGATACCCGGATGGGGTAGTTTCTGGATAGTCCATCCTTTCATCTTAGCTCTAAATTTTGTCTCTGTACTTGTATCCTTTCATGAGTATTTTGTGAACCATTTTTGAGAAATAACAACTGGACTGGCATAACATGCCCCTATTTTCAATAGTGATGTAAATGCTTTTAGAGTAGTGAATCACTATCTTGACAGAATTAAAGCCCACACCACAAAATGTAACCCATGCCTGGTACTGTTAAATGGACACACATGGGTAATTAGGTCATCAGCATTTGCAGAAGACCTACGACTACTATTATTCTGCTAAAAGTAAGTAATAATAAAATGCACCATAAGTTCTGAACTTTATATCCATAGCCTATCTCTCAACTCTCAGAGAAACTTATTTTTCCAGTAGATGGTTATGATTCAGAACATGCAGAAAAGAGAGACTATGGAGTGCTTATCCTTAAGTGGGAGATCTATATCATACCCCCTCTTTTAAAAGCTGCAGTGATTATCATGAAAGTGAGTCCAGAATGTTTGTAATAAGAAGTAGGATTGGACATCAGTAAAAATAATACATGCAAATCATGACAGTACTATTATATTCATGAATTCTCAGCACCTGGGACTACATGATCCAAATCTATTCAAGATCAAGTGAACCAAAATCCCAGTACAGATAAGAGAAGAGCTTAGGAAGTGCCATGCCCTAACTGAGATCTTATTGTAATTGATGGCTTCTAGAGAACCAAAAGTCAGTTTTGTTCATGGATGTGACCCCTGAGAGGCTACTATGCTCTATTTACTAGAGGCTAGTAGATGGTCCCATACCCCTGCATACACTTGAAAACCTTTTAGGCTTCTGTATTAGTCAGGGTTCTCTAGAGTCACAGAACTTATGGATAGTCTCTATATAGTAAAGGAATTTATTGATGACTTACAGTCTGCAGTCCAATTCCCAACAATGGTTCAGTAGTAGCTGTGAATGGAAGTCCGAGGG
>NC_034592.1:85210312-85212915 GCF_900095145.1 Mus pahari
TTTTTTTTTTTTTGACTGAAATGATCTTGAAATGGAATAACAAACAAGAATGTTTTAAAATAATAATCTAAGGTCACAATTTTCAGAGGATGTGACATAGAGGTCAAAAGTTATTAATTAGTTTTAATAGGTTAAGAGTTTGATAAAAAGTGAATGAAGAAAAGAGAATCTTTCACTGGTGTAGGAAGACAATATTTTGATTTCAGATAGAAATCAATATCTTCTCAAAAGAGTTTGCTTTGTTAGCCAGACTCCACTGTCCCAATTAAAGCCAGTTCTCTATAGTGTGAAATGCCTTGGGGAAAGATGTGACTCAGTGGAAAGCAGAGAAAATTGCTGCCATCCCACAGTTGGTTTCCAGAAGTCTAAGCCCTTAGGGGGACAATAGTTCTGGAGACAGACACAAATGATGTGGAAGAAATATTACTAGTGAGAGCAATGCCTACAATCACTCCTTTACCCACCCACCAAAAGATAGCTTTCTGACCAAGGGAGAGAGAAATGGGGAGGAAAAAATGAAACTAAACTGCTGAGAAAATAATCGCTGGAGGATTCTGGGAAGAAAGGCTCTGAGCACCAGTCTGCAAGTCCAGTCCCTGCAGATGAAGCATCTGTGTTTTAAGGAGAAGACCTGCCTCCGGAGAAGAGTACCAGATGGAAGTTCTGTCCTGGAGCAAGGAATTGTACCAGCGTTAAGCCTGTGTAGCCACATTCAGTCTAACAGTAGAAGAGGACGCTGTGAAAACGGAAGAGGCCCAGCACCAAGGAGTCAATATTATTTACCTGTGCATTCAGTTGTGCTCGGCCTTGACTGACAGAGTGCAAAGGCAGACATGATGAAGGATGCATCAAAGGATGTTTTGCACAGATGGATCTCCAGTAGAGCAGACAGACATCCTTGCCCTTGGGTCCAGGGACTCTCAAGCACAACAGAGCCCATGCTGAGTGTCACTTTCCAGTGAATGATTTAGGAAAACATCCCGTGATGAAATCTGAAAATAACAGACATTTTTGCAGCTGCTGGAGACATTGACTGCTCCCATTTTCTCAGCAGCATGGGAAAAACTTGTGCTTTGGCAGGCACAGTTGGACATGCCAGTAGGTCATGCTCCAGAGAAAATCCTTGCTCTCACTGCTGACCTTCAATGTAGAATTTACACAGGAGCAGGTATACAGTTTGTGAGCTAGCCAATTGAAGGAAAAAATATATAGTGCTGAAACCGTTTCCTTGGACCATCTTAGAGAATACAAAGACACTTGTTCAGTGAATGGTTCTATTGGAACATTAATAACAGTTATTGATAGAAAGTGATGAAGACTGGAGTGTCAGTCCATCCCTCCAGAGCTCTCAGGTTTTCTGCAGTTACTATGCATTGCTTTTATAACGCAAAATGAACTCTACTTGAAACACTATCTGTAACCTTAACAGGTTTGGAATTAAGTCATTAATTAAGCACAGCTTAACTGGGTCTGATGATTAAATTTTAATTTTTAAATAATGGTGAATTTATTATCAAGGTCATACAGTATTAATTACACTTAATTCATTCACTCATTTATTCAGCAATTCCTCTCTCTCTCTCTCTCTCTCTCTCTCTCTCTCTCTCTCTCTCTCTCTCTCTCATTCTTTTATTTGATTTTTTTTTTTTAGGTTTTTTGATACAGGGTTTCTCTGTGTAGCCCTGGCTGTTCTGGAACTCATTCTGTAGAGAAGAATGACCTCGAACTCAGAAATCCACCTGCCTCTGCCTCCCAAGTGCCGGGATTAAAGGCATGTGCTACCACGCCCAGGTTGATTTTTTTTTTTTTTGAACACTGTTATTTAACAGATGTCAGGTAACTTCAGAATCCAAGGTACAAATTTAACACCCATTGTTGTTGTATGTCTTAGTAGCCAATAACTTTTAAATTTACAAATAGTGTAAGATTAATACAAAAGAATATCCCATACCCTGAAAATTAGATGATATTCATATTGTCCTCCAGATAAGATTCCTCATTCCTGAAAAAAAAGGTGTCTGCTTGAAAATAAATTGATATTTTATTGTTTCTTCTCTCATTATTTATGTTTCCAAGGACATAAAATCAGGAAATATAGACAAACACACAGTAGATAATGACTTCGTGACACACTGCCCATTTAAAATAGTGTCTGCCCCTATAGCCACTTTACACAAGTAACCAAACACTATATCATTACTTCTAAACCCAATTTCTGAAATATCTACTCATAAAATGGTAACTCAAATATCTTCAGCCCATTGTACAAAAGTAAATAAATGAATAATTAAGAAAATGAATAAGTCAAAGCAAGCTGATAAGCTGAGGCAACACGAATAGGGTCTATTCCTGGTCCCCTTGACCATAACCAAATACCAAATATACATTCACATTAGAAACTCAAAAATACAGAAAGAGATGAGGCCAGTCATCGTTCAAGAAAATCCCCAGCTATTAGACAATTTGAACAATGATGAAAATTTTCCTAAAGACTCCATTGAACTCATATAGTGAGATGAAATGTTTATTTATGTATTAATAACCCAAACGTTTTTTTTTATTTTCTTTATTTACATTTCAAATGCTATCCCGAAAGTTCCCCC
>NC_034592.1:85213575-85237256 GCF_900095145.1 Mus pahari
CTAATATCCGCTTATCAGTGAGTGCATATCTAGTGACTTCTTTTGTGATTGGGTTACCTCACTAAGGATGATAACCTCCAGATACATCCATTTGCCCAAGAANTTCATAAATTCATTGTTTTTAGTAGCTGAGTAGTACTCCATTGTGTAAATGTACCACATTTTGTAGCCATTCCTCTATTGAGGGACACCTGGGTTCTTTCCAGCTTCTGACTAATATAAATAAAGCTGCTATGAACATAGTGGAGCATGTGTCCTTATTACCAGTTGGAAGATCTTCTGGGTATATGCCCAGAAAAAAATAAAAAAATAAAAAAATAAAAAAAATAACCCAACCAGAATCTTTAAGCACAAAATTCACGACCATTCTTGTAGTTTTTCTATTGTATTCTATGTGAGACTTTCTTGGAGAAATTACTTAAAAAAAAAAAAAAAAAAAAAAACTAGAATGTCAAATTTTTCTTTGAGGAACATTTCCAGTGTCTGGCTATTACAAATAAAGCTGCTGTGAACATCATTGAGCATTAGCCTTGTGATATGCATAGAATCTTTGGATATATTCCCAGGAGTATTATAGCTGGGCCTTGAGGTAAAACTATTCCCATTTTTCTGAGTAACAACCTGATTGATTTCCAGAGTGGTTGGACAAGTTTTCACTTCCACCAGCAATGGAGGATGTTTCCCCTTGATCCACATCCTCACCAGCATATCTGTCACCTCGAGTATTTTATCTTAGCCGTTTCGACCAGTTTAAGATGGAAGCTCAGAATCATTTTGATTTGCATTTCCCTGATGACTAAGGATGTTAAATACTTAAATGCTTCTCTGCCATTAGAAGTTCATCTCTTAAGAATTTTCTCTGTTTAGCTCTGTAACACATTTTTAATTGCATTATTTGGTTTGTTAGTATCTAATTTCTTGGGCCCTTTATATATTTTGGGTAAGTGTCCTCTGTTTTTATTATGTTAATCCTACCAATCCTTGAGCATGGAAGATCTTTCCATCTTCTGTTATCTTCCTTAATTTCTTTCTTCAGATACCTGAATATCTTGTTATATGGGTCTTTCACTTGCTTGGTTAGGGTTACATAAAGTTACTTTATATTATTTCTGCCTATTGTAAAGGATGTTTGTACTGGCTGGCTTTGTGTGCCAACTTGAAACAAGCTGGAGTTATCACAGAGAAAGGAGCTTCTCTTGAGAAAATGTCTCCAGAAGATCCAGCTCTAAGACATTTTCTCAATTAGTGATCAAGGGTGGGAGGGCCCATTGTGGGTGGTGCCATCCCTGTGCTGGTAGTCCTGGGTTCTATAAGAAAGGAAGCTGAACAACCCAGGGAAAGCAAGCGAGTAAGTAACATCCCTCCATGACCTCTACATCATCTCCTGCTTCCTGTTCTTGAGTTCTACTCCTAACTTCCTGTATCCATTAAGATTTGGTGATGAACAGCAATGTGGAAGTGTAAGCTGAATAAACCTTTTCCTCCTCAAATTGTTTCTTGGTCATGATGTTTGTGCAGGAATAGAAACCCTGACTAAGAAAATGTTGTTTAATGGAGTGTCAGTGAATACAAACTTATTTAGCTAGGTTTATTGCACATGTATGTTGAAATGTGCTTTTATACAAAATACTTTTTTTTTTTGGTTTTTTTCAAGACAGGGTTTCTCTGTATAGCCCTGGCTGTCCTGGAACTCACTTTGTAGACCAGGCTGGCCTCGAACTCAGAAATCCGCCTGCCTCTGCCTCCTGAGTGCTGGGATTAAAGGCATGCGCCACCAAAAATACTTAACCACATGGATCTAGTAGAAAGCATTTACTGTCAATGGTTAGATAACTAATTACATTTGTTTGTACACTGTAAAAAAAAAGAAGTCATGATAGGAGGTGAAAGACTTTGGAAGAATAGGGAATTATGAGGAGTGAAAGAGGGTTCTTAGAAAGAGTAATATACAATATTATAGCATCCAGATACTGATACTTTGATTTCTTCCCTTGACATTTTTATCCCTTTATCCACTATTGGCAAAATCCCCTAGCTAAGATGTTACCTGCCTTGGCTTCAAGCTCTGATATTCTGTCTTTCATTCTATTCTCAGGGCTTCCCACTGAAGATTTATTTGATTTATTGAATTTTCATTTCCAGTAACATTTCCAGAAAATTTTCAGTTTTTCTTCATTATTTCTAAACTCTTTCTTAAATTTAATTTCCATATCCAGGATTCAAATCCTTAGCTCTTTCAGATGCTTGTATTTTCTTGGAATTCATCCAGGGGATTATTCATATTTTCTTTGATTTATCTTTCTTGAAATCTTGAAATACATAATCATTCAAAGGAGAGAAGGTTTATAAAGTATATGAATATGCATCAGACCTGAGATTCTCACAATCTCTAACTTCATGAGCAGGGACACACAGAGAAATAAGATTATCTTGGATATGTTATAGAATGGCCATATCCTCTTCTGGAGAGTATATGCAGCTAAAGAGATTTATACTGGGGACAAAGGAGGAGATTAGGTTTCTTAGCTTTACCAGCTGAGGCTATGCATTACCTAGAATTAGTGAATGTTCTGAATGGTAAGTACTTAGTGGCCTTTCATCATTCTAGTCTAGGTGCTGATAGGTGGGTATAAGTGTAGTGTAAGGGGAATGCTTATCAGGCTAGGGGGAATTTTGGAGCAGTAAAATTTTATTGAACCAAGATAAGAGAATAACACTCACAGAAGGAAATGCTATTTTAATCAAATATGCATAATTTCACATAAGTTCATATACAGACTCATACATGCTCATTTATACATTTTCATTCAACCAGTTGGGTTCAGCTTGCATTCATTCTCACAATTTCATACTTACACACACATCCATACTTACATACGCGTATGGAGCAAAAGACCAAGCAAGGGTGCAGAAAGAACTCACCCATTCTGGATGAAAAATGAGTTCCAATTTTTATTGCATAGAGAAAGAAAAAGCTTCTACACTTTTAATGCTAAATGAATTAAGCCCACATTTGTAAGCAAAAAGCTTTGTTCCTTTTACTAAGACTAAGCCTGACTTGTTATTAAGAAAAAACCTGTTTTGTTCTGTGGTAAGGAGAAGCCTGCCTGCTCCTTCAGCTCTCTACAACTTCTTCGTTTGTCCTCTTTCCATCTGCGTTCTGCACATTGCTCTCTTAGTTTTTGTTTTGTTTTGTTTTGTTTTGTTTTGTTTTATGTTACCTATAGTTTTTAAGTTATTCTACTCTGCATTCTCCTAATCTTGTTCTCTCCTCCTGTTCTGAAGTCACAACAATGCTCTTACACTCAATGCCTTTTCTCTGAAAGCTATGCTTGTACTTCTAAGTTCTTCTTGAGTTCAGTTCTGTCTAAAATGTGTTTGGTCTATAAACTTCTCCTCAGCTCAGTTCTCTCTCACAGCTCAGTTCTCAGCTCAATTCTTCTCACCTCAGTTCTGATGCTTCTCTTTGTCCTCAGCACTTAAACATCTTTCAGAATACATGATCAGATGTTAAAAAGTTCATCAAAAGTTCACACAAAAAATCAAATTATAAATAGAAATAGAAGCTTATGACAGAGAATGTTTACATACATATCCATTAGGAGTAATTATCTAGCTAAACATCCAGCACCTATCTCAGCTTCACAGGCTCACTAAAGGTTTAAAACCATAACTAAGTTATTAGTGAAGCTTGTATAGATAAACCCAGTCAATATTTTATCTTCTGTCCTAGCACCTATAATAAATCATTAGTTCCCTTTTTATGACCTTTGGTTAATTGTTTTTACAACCTCTTGGAATGTGCTCCGAGTAGGATTGTCTAGTTACTATCTAAGAGCAATTAACTGGCGACACTTGGGAGACTGGCAGAGTTAAACTATGGAGTATAAATAAATAAATAAATAAATACATAAATAAATACATAAATTTGAAAAAAAAGAAAATGATGTAATGTCAGTCTCATTATAAAAGAGTTTAATAATCACAGATATGATTTTAAGATCATTATTAAGAATTAAGAAGTCATCTATTTTTCTATATAGCACCAATATAAGACAGTACATCTTCATGGATCTGCAGAAATCTTCTCCAAAGAGGTGTGCTATTACTTAGTGTTTGTTATACATATTTAATAATAACAGGAAGCATATTAATAACAGGAATATTTCCTAAAATGAATCCCTTACAGCTTTGATTAATAAGGGCAAATTTATCACAGATTATATAATAATCCAAAGTAGGCCATCACAGGATGAAAACTTGATAGTTATTAGCTTGTCCCATTATGGCTCCTGACAAGTTATACATTTTTTCAAAATACCTATATGCATAAATACAAATAATTTTTATGAAAGTTGACTCATAAGACTTGTATTTATATCTGGATAATTGTACATGCTCTTTGATTCAAACTTACCATATTTTTTTTTTTTTTATTATTTTCTTTATTTACATTTCAAATGCTATCCCGAAAGATTCCCATACCCCTCCCCCCACCTCTGTTCCCCTACCCACCCACTCAGGCCTAGCCTTGTGCTAGGTCATATGGAGTTTGGGAGACCAAGGAGCCTCTATTCCCACTGTTGGCCGATTAGGTCATCTTCTGCTACAAATGCAGCTAGAAACACAAACCCAGGGGGTACTAGTTAGTTCCTGTTGTTGTTCCACCTACAGGGTTGCAGCCCCCTTCAGGTACTTGGGTACTTTCTCTAGTTCCTGCATTGGGGACCCTGTGTTCCATCCAGTAGCTGGCTGTGATCATCCATTTCGGTGTTTACCAGGCACTGGCGTAGCCTCACAAGAGGCCACAATATCAGGGACCCTTCAGCAGTATCTTGCCGGCATGAGCATGAGCATTAGTATCTAGGTTTGGTGGCTGATGATGGGATGGACTCCGAATGGGCTCCTCTCTGGATAGTCCATCCCTTCATCCCAGCTCCAAACTTTGTCGCTGTACCTATAATTTTTCATGGGAGTTATGTTCCTCATTCTAAGGAGGAATGAAGTATCCACAAATGTTCATCCTTCTTGATTTTCTTCTGTTTTCCATAATGTGTCTTGGATATTCCAAGTTTCTGGGCTAATATCCGCTTATCAGTGAGTACATATCTAGTGACTTCTTTTGTGATTGGGTTACCTCACTAAAAGAGAGGGCTATATAAGAAATGAAATGTTATGGGCCACTGAAGAAGGGGACCACCAAGGCACGCCTTTAATCCCAGCATTTGGGAGGCAAAGTCAGGCGGATTTCTGAGTTCGAGGCCAGCCTGGTCTACAGAGTGAGTTCCAGGAAAGCCAGGGCTATACAGAGAAACCCTGTCTCGAAAAACAAACAAACAAACAAAAAAGAAGGGGACCACCAATACCCAAAGACTCAACATCTAGCAACACACACTGTGCATATGATCACATGAGAAATATTTGAAATGTTACCAAAAATAAAAATTAAAAATTAAAGACAATTTCAGAAGTTTGATTAGTAACATGTCCTATGTGCTCAGGTATAAATGGGACTATTACAGGCACATATGACAAAAATCATATGTCAGAAAAATAAACTTGCTTTATTTGTTCATTTCAAAAATAACTATGGTTTAAAGTAACAACTAGTTCCTGTCTCAAAATATATTTCTGGTACTTGGTTCCAAACGTGCATTGGTGTTTTCTGTGGTGGCCTCTGTCAGTTTCCTGGATGAGCCATAAAGACTAGATTTATTTGTGGGTTTAAGGACAAATGTTTATAGACTGTTGTTAAAGATTATGTTGGATTAAGTAGATCAGTAGTTGCACATTCTCTTCCAAGATTTATGATTTCACTAGTACTGAGTAGTTAGCTAGGTTTTCAGGACTACTCATGGTTTCCCTCTTGTTGAACAGTTATAAGACCAGGTAGAGATCTGTTGGTTGCCACTATAGTGCCCTTAGGGTCATCATGCCATCCTGTTCATTGATATGGTTCATAGTCATAACTGGGTAGGACTGTTGGTTGTCACCATCCTTTGGAATCTTGCCTGACTGCTTTCATGGTACCATGAAAGCTAGTCCTCAGGGAAGGAGGCATGAAGGTAGGTTCCATCTTAAGAGTTTTGGGGGCCTCTATCTGAAGTGCATGGTATCTTGAACAATAAGGACTTCTTTTCAACTCTGGGAGGAAGTCTGGGCACCAGCAATAGGCTGTACATTTGGGAAATCTCTTGGACAGCCCTGGCTGGAAACTAAAAAGAGGGCTTCTAATGTCTGGTATTTGAGTTTTTGTTAGGTGGTTTTTACTCCTAAAGGGACTACTGTTAACCAAGATAAGAAAAGGTTGTTCAACTCTATTTGTATATTTACACATGGGATTCTGTGTATTAAATGATTTTAAAGGGTAATAGTTAATAGTATGATCCTTATGGTTATTTTATCTAACTCTTTCTTCTATATTTACCTCCACCATGCCTAAAAAAGCCTCTTTCTCCTTTTTTCCTTCCAGATTATTTCTATTCCAATTATTTATCTTTTCCCTCCTTCCACAATCTTCAATATTTATCCCCTCCCCTCTCTAAAGAGACCTTTTCCATTTTCCTGATCAAGTCGCATGCATCTTGCTATCCTCTCCTCTATAACAAATACTCCTGCATGTAAGGCTCAAATAACTTTATAGAAGAGAGGGCAGGAATATCATAATAGCTATAGGAACTTGTTAGAAGATTATGACTACTAGTAATATCAGAAGCTACACTCATGACTTTCCAAATGTAAGGTGCAAAGATAACAACACTAGAAACACCAAAGTGAGTTGGGGATGGGGGAAAGTCCAGGAACCATCAACCCTCCAGAAATATCAGCAACTGTGGGAAGCTGAAAGCAGGAGAAGTGCTCTTCCCCATAGAAAAATCACACTAATTGCTTATCCAGTGCCAAATATTTAGCCTAAAAAGCATACATATAAGTAACATTATATGGACTGAATAAGTTACATGTAGGAATATATATGTACATACATACATACATACATACATACATACATACATATGCATGCACGCACACATGCATATTGTGTGTGTGTGTGTGTGTGTGTGTGTGTGTGTGTGTGTGTGTGTGTGTGTGTGTGCGCCTCCGGAGGCACAAATATGTCTATATTAATCCGCACCTTCAGGATTTATTTTGTGAGAGTAATTCTAATGTTAAGTTTAAAAGATAAATGAAAAGAAAGTATAGATACATAGTATAATATCAACAAAATATATAACAACACAATAGTTTCATATACAGATAGAGTGATGACATGATTTACTATCCTTTAATGATATTCTGTAATTTGTAACTAGAAAATGCCAATTACACATGAAAAGCATAGTAGTAGAAAGATTTATCCATTGGAAAAAGATAAATTTCTGTACACCATTAGGTATTGTATTGCCATTAATGCAATATATAATTTATATAGATATTTATATATATATTTTAAGAAGTGAATTACAGAAAGAAAGTATTTTTTAAAAGCCATTTAAAAAATTATTTTAGGAAAAATCAGCTTTGGAAGCAATACTCTCACTTTTCCCATGTTCCACCAGCATGAGCATAGTTTTGAATCATTCTGCATTTCCTAGGATTAACTTACTTCCATTCTCAATTACAGCACTGGTTAAGAGATACAAGCCACACTTTCTAAGCAAGATTTCCAGAATGCACATAGGGAAGCTTCTAATCTATTTACAACTCCAAACCACATATTTATAAGGAAGTCATTAATTCCAGATTTTTACCTGAAAACTACTCACCAACATGTTTATGGGATACTTTAGAAAGGAACTCTGTTTGGAAGGTATAAATAACTGGCCCATACCTAAGAGGTATCTTTTTAAACTTGTGAGTGTGTAGTGACGTAAGCACTAAGAAGTTGATTTCTATGACTTATTACTGCAAGTCTTCTCATGGTTATTTGCCCATTGATTTTAATGTTCAAAGTGATTAATTTTAATTTTGCATCTGCTACATGGTTTTCGTACAGAAGATCGATAATTTTAAATTAAGATCATCAATTGTAGTGAGGCCATTGCCCTATCACAGCTTCTATCTTGCCCTAGACATCACTGCTTAAAATGAGATTTGAACTAATGGCTTGATTTTCATACCCAAGACCTTAGGTTAGCAAGTCAGCTTATTAATTTCAGATATTATGCAAATAGCTCAAATGTGCAGTATAAATTCATTCCTTGTTTTGGTTTTTTAGAAGGGGTTGTTTGTTTGCTTTGGTTTGGTTTTTGTTTGGTTGGTTTTTTCATTTGTTTTTTTTTTTTGTTTTAATCTTATGTTTATGATTTCTTTTTCTGGTGCTGGTGTCTGAACCCAAGATCTTGAGCTTGTTATGCAAGCACTCTACCCCTGATCTCAGACCTCAATATCTGCAAATTAGATACATATTTCTTTCCCATTTCTCTTTCTTGGCACAGCTTTATAAGTTTCAAGACTGTCCATTTTTTCTCAACAGCACATAAATTAGTTATTTGTGTGTACCTAAAATTTCCAAATTTCAGTTATAAAATAAGAAGAATGAAAACTGCCATCAGATTTGTACCCAAAATAAATAACAAAAATATGCTTACAACAGTGCCTCGCTCTGTGAGCTTAAGTATGATGTAGAAATGAGGCATAGCATTCCTCCCTCTATTCTTGTATTGGAAATATTTTCTTTCAGTCACACAAATGAAAATCACAATGTCAGTTTTATTTGCTTTCAATTTTATTTTTATTCTCTAGACTTTAAAACAAAATCTGTAGCCATTATACTAAAAGTGCACTTCTTTCCTACCCTGGATACATCACACATAGACAACATCCCCCACATGGAATGTGCTGTGTCATCCATTTCAAAGGTCTGTGAGTTTTCCTTTAGCAACCTTGTTAAAGTAAACCTTCAATTCCATTTTGTATATTCAGCATCATAACAGCAATCACTCTGTCACAAATAAGCAAATATAGCAGCACAGGACTTAGGCTCTATACTTGAAAGCAGTTTCACCCTCATCCTGTCCTGCGGATAATTGCCCTAAATTTCTGCTTGAATCTAGTCAGTTCTTAGCTCATTGACTGTCAACAATTCCTGTTCCTTACATAATAAGACACAAACTCCAAAGATGACTCCTTGCATTTACTAGACCAGCCATCTCTTCCTTATACTCTACAAAATCGGCTTCAATTTACAATGATGCCAAGCCACCCGCATGAAAGAATAACTTGGTTTTTTTTCTTTGAACCGTGGAGGTACATAATCCAAAGAATCACACAAATTACATTTTTCATAATTCTTTACTAACATTTCATTATTTTCAAACCTCAGATTTCCTGGCTACTCAAAAAGGACTCTAAGTATTCAAGTACAGTGATATGGAGTTTAAGAAAAACACAGGCATGTGGTCACTCTGTCATGTGTAGGGGAATAAGCACTGAACTATTACTTGCTTTCTAAATTAGAGGTATTTTTTAAAAGATGCCAATGCCATCAATAAATACATTTTGTCCTCAAACACAGAAAACAGTGGCCATATGAAACTTCCATTCATGACACCAAAGTCACATTGTGAGTGTTTTTATTAAACTAGGAAAGAAGGGGCTGGAAAAATAACTTGGTGTCCAAAGGACAGCTTATGGGATCCTTTTGATTCATGACGTCACAATCTATTGAGGTCACTCATCACTAGGCATTCACATGAACACACATATTCAAATAGCTTCATTTCTTTGCTTAATTTTCTTTATCATCAATTTTCCAGACATGCTTCATGAATGTCTCTGGCCATCCCACAAACCCACTGGACATAGTTAATGAATAAGCATAGGCATTTACATCTAGCTATTCAATTTTTCTAGAGAATGAATCAACCAAGTGAAATGCTTAAATTTCAGCCTTCTGAGATTTCTTCACCAATGCACTTTAAGGATACCACAGAAAGGGATTATCGACCTATGGTACCATTTTGTGTACTGTCTACATCACGTAGAACCATGAATAAACCAGGACTAAACTTTGTCTTCATCATTCAATTGGTGAGAGAAAATTTCTTCTGACATTGAAAGTAAAAGCTGGAAAGACAAAATGGAAGAAAAAGGACCATGACATTTGACCTACTTTTCATATAACTTATATATACTTTCATGCTACTGATTGAATTGTATCTCACATATAGCACTTCCAGTTGTTAATGGAGAGTTGTCACATGCACCAGATGTTGTAGCTTGATGAGGCAGGCACCTCCAGTGCATAATGAGCATCTAGAGTCACATACTACCTTGATAGGTAAACAGGTGTTATAAGATAAATTCATTACAACAGTTGGGTCTTTCTAAGCCTTCACATACCTTCCTATGTAGGACACTAAAGTAGTTAATCTTCCATCTTCTCTTTCAACCTTCTTGCAAAGAGAATGGGATGAAAACTACTAGCATTAAATCAGTATTTATAAATTCAGTGTAATTATTAGATCTATGTATGGCATGTAATAGGACCACCTCCAAAGCATTCTGCATGTAGGTACCACATTAGACACCAAGGGCAAAAAAAAAAATGATCAAAATAGTGTGACTCAATTCCTACAGTGCTGGCTACTTGATATTGTTGCTGGTAAAGAAAAAGATGAGCAATCAATTTAATCTACTTGTGTTATATTATTGGTATGCTGAACAGAAACATAAACTGAATCATGAAAATGGAAATAACTCTTTCACTTTCCATGTTTATAGACTTTAATTCGTTGACTAATGGGTAGACAGTTTCTGTTTGAGAAAAGACGTTTTTATACTATCCAATGGAGCATGCAAACCAGAAAAAAACCAAGATGACTCATACTGAAAGTCCTCGAAGTACAAAATGACCCATATGCATTTCTATTTCTGTATTCACTATTTTTCATTAATACTATTATTCCCCTTAAAAATAACTGCAGGGATTCATGGAAACTAATATGCTAGGAATCTATGATAATCCATTAAATGCCTCTGAATTGTTGTATGACCTTAAGAAACAAGTAGGGTTAACAGTTGATTCACCTTAACTTTGCCAAGAATTCATTATGACCTGGAGGGGCAAGATAGAGTTGAAGGTGAATTTAAAGGGTTGATGATGCTCTTACTACTTAAGCTTGATAAGAAAGGAGAAAGACAATCTCTTTTGGTTAGTTCATGCTACTTCACAGGCTAATGCCACAAAGCACACTTAGATAAAGCTGAGGAACATACTCTCTCACATAGATGAGTTTCTCCTGAATTCCAGGACAGTACCTACTACTGCCAATCTCCCTGTTTTTGTTCCCTATTACATATGAGTCTCTCTCAAAACTGTCATCAACTCTAACCTGATGACCCTGCTTTCAATTTTCAAAAGTAAACAACTAGAACACTTGCTCCATACTACCACTGCTATATGCTCACCATGTCCTTTCTGTTGTATGCCCTTATCCATCTCCACTCCTATCCCAACCAATGAGCCTACATGGTATTTAAAGAATTTTTTTCTTACATTTATTTATTGAATAGTTGGCTGGTAAATGGGCTGACTGATAATATACATGGATGGGTTTGCATGTTTTACAGTGTACATGTGGTAGTCAGAAAACAACTTTCAAGAATTGATTCCCTTCTTCCACCATTGTGTACTAGACACTGAACTCTGGTCATCAGATTTAGTGGCAAGTACCTTTAAGCCACTAATCCATTTCACTGGCCCCTTCATGTTATTATCAAAAACTCTATTGCTATTTCTCCTCAAGCTCCACTCTTCTCACTCATGGATGGCTAGATCTCTAGCTATTCTTCATCAACACATATTCCTTGCTAAGTAGTAACCACAATCTCAAAAACATGATAACATTGCTTCTGTCTTAAGTTTCTCTCTACCTTTCAAGTTGCTACAATGTTTGTCAGCCATTGTTTCAGAAAGGGAAACTGAAAGAAATCTCAAAATTGTTCTCCCAAGCATTTTCTCCTTTCCTCAAAATTCTATTCTTTAGAATCTTCACCCCGTCTATTATAGCCTCCAAATTGCTCAAATCTAAGTCCTCAAGTGGCCCTCACTTTGATGGGCACTACATGACATCATAACTTCCTCTCTCTTTGCTCAAATCCACATCCTCCAGTGGCCCTCACCTTGATGGGAATTACATGACATAATAACTTCCTCTGTCTTCATGTACACTGGATACTGACCTCTTAGAGTCTTCTCGATCTCTCTTCACTCACTGTTTTCTCATTCTCGGTCTCATGTTCTTATTTTCATCCTCTCCTCAGCCTATTTGACTTGGAATGTCGAAGAGTTTAAATATTTGGTCACTTCCCCTTCTGTACAATACCTTTCTGGGTGCCCCCTGACTTAAAGCTCTTTGAGTCACCTTAACATGTCAATTTATTTTCGTTGGGTGAATCAGAAGTCTCTTGACTGTGGTTTTAAAATAGCTTTACCATCTGCCTCCTACTCTTC
The DNA here is from genome assembly GCF_900095145.1 of Mus pahari. NCBI lineage: Eukaryota > Metazoa > Chordata > Mammalia > Rodentia > Muridae > Mus > Mus pahari. The sequence goes on from NC_034592.1 coordinate 85,226,030, forward strand.
ATTGCCTGAGCCATCATTATCTCTCGCTTGGATTGCTGTCAGAAACTCCTAGTTTGACACCCTTCTTTTCCTCCTGTCCCTAGAGTGTATTCTCCTAAGTAGCCCAGGGGATCCTGTTAGAGCAGAAGTCAGGTAATGTATTTTCTTTACTTAAAACTTCTCTATGAGTCATGGCTTCACACTGAGGGAAAAAAAAATTGATGCAATGACCTCAAACACTAACTATGGTTTTAAAGCTCCTCACTCATCATTACGAACTTGCCACTTTGTCTCAGCTCGACACTCATTGTTACAAACTTGACACTTTGTCTCCTAGCTCTTCTTAGCTTTTCTCAACCACATGTGCTCATACGGGCAGATATTTGAGTTGACTTTAGTCTGAACCCCAGTAACAGCACTCCGAGTATCTGCATTGGTCTGTGACTGGCCATCTTCAAATCTGTCGTATTTATCTTTCTTTCTGGGACCTTTTCTGATCTCTTTACTTAAATCACAATTTAACTATTCACTGCTCCCAAGCCCTCTGTGTTTCTGACCACCCTTGCTTTCATTACACTTCTCTTCCCTTAGCAGTAACTGCAACTTTTTCTTGTATATCACCTCATGTTTTATTTATATTCTGTCTTCCCCACTGGATTTTAAAGTCTTTGAGGACAGAAATCTTAATCTGTTTTGCTCACTGTCAAATATTTCATACCAGAAAAAGACTGAGCATAATAATCCCTAAATATATATTTCCCAATTATAAAATGAGATAATAAGACACAGTATTCTTGGTTTCTTCTCATCCGGCAAACCATTCCATTTTTTAGAAAAAAAAAAAAGGTTTAATTTACATATGTTCCACTGATATATTTTATTTACTTAGATTATGTAACTATCTGACTTCTCTTCCACATTGTAAGCTCCAAGAGCAAAATGTACAGCCCTTCTCTTTATATGTACTGAGCCAATAATTTCCAAACCACATTTTAAAGGAAGCCTTTCATTTTATTATTGCACTTTAATTGTTCAGAGTATGAGACTTCACTATGACACTTCTTTGCATTTATATAATGTCCTTTAGCGATATTTTCACTCTGTTATGCTTTCCTTTTTTGAGATAATGAAGCTTTGTTATCTTGGGTGTGGTGATGATAGCACACATAGGTATATAAGTACCAACTCACCAAATTGTATATGTTAATTATTTTCCACTCCTTTAACTAATTATTTTGTTTACATTTCAAATGTTGGTCTCCCTTCCCAGTCCCCCCCTCCATGAGCCCCCCAAACCTCCCCCCTCCCATTTGCCTCTAAGAGGATGCTCATCCAACCATGCACCCACCCACTCACACCTTACCCCTTTAGCATCTCCCTTCTCTGGGGCATCAAGTCTCCATAGGACTAAGCTCATCCCCTCCCAATGAAGACAGACATGGCAGTCCTCTGCTACATATATATCAGGGGCCACAAACCAGCCCATGTATGTAATTTGGTTGGTGGTTTAGTCCCTGGGAACTATGAAGGGTCCAGTTAGTTGATAGTATTGTTCTTCCTATGGGGTTGCTGTCCCCTTCACCTCTTTCAGTCCTTCCCCTAACTCTTCCAATAGGGGTTCCTGGGATCAGTTCAATGGTTGGCTGTATCTGCATATGTGTCAGTAAGGTGCTGATAGAACCCCTCAGAGGATAGCTATGCCAGGCTCCTCTCTGTAAGCACATCTTGGTATCAGCAATAGTGTCAGGATTTGGTGTCTATGCACAGGATGGACTCAAAGTCGGGGCAGTCTCTGGATGGCCGTTCTTTCAGTCTCTGCTCCACACTTTGTCTCTATAACTCCTCCCATGGGTATTTTGTTCCCCCTTTTAAAAAGGACCAAAGTATTCACACTTTAATATTCCTTCCCTTTAAGCTTCATGTGGTCTGTGAATTGTATCTTGGGTATTCTAAGCTTCTGGGCTAATATCCACTTATCAGCAAGTGTATACCATGTGTGTTCTTTTGTAACTGGGTTAATTCACTTAGGATGATATCCTCCAGATCCATCCATTCACCTAAGAATTTGATAAATTCATTGTTTCTAGTAGCTGAGTAGTACTTCATGTGTAAATGTACCACATTTTCTGTATCCATTGCTCTGTTGAGGGACATCTGGGTTCTTTCCGCTTTTGGCTATTATAAATATGCTATGAACACAGTGGAGCATGTGTCCTTACTACATAATGGAGTATCTTCTGAGCATGTATGCCCATGAATGGTGTTGCTGGGTCCTCGGTTAATACTACATCAAATTTTCTGAGGAACTGCCAAAATGGTTTCCAGAGTGGTTGTACCAGCTTGCAATCCCACTAGCAATGGAGGAGTGTTCCTCTTTCTCCAAATTCTCACCAGTATCTGCTGTCTCCTGAGTGACATTCTGATTGGATTGGTACAGTGACAGGCAGTTAAATCAATAGAATAGAATTGAAGACCCAGAAATGAACCCACACACCTATGGTCACTTGATCTTTGACAAGGGAGCTAAAATCATCCAGCTGGCAAAAGACAGCATTTTCAAGAAATAGTGCTTGTTCAACTGACAGTCAGCATGTAGAAGAATGCAAATCTGTCCATTCTTTTTTCCTTATACAAAGCACAAGTCTGAGTGGATCAGGGCCTCTACATAAAACCAGAGACATTGAAACTAATAGGAAAGAAAGTGGGGAAGAGCCTTGAGCACATAGGCACAGGGGAAACACTCCAATGGCTTATGCTCTAAGATCAAGAATTGACAAATGGGACCTCATAAAATTGCAAAGCTTTTGTAAGGCAAAGGACACTGTCAATAGGAAAAAACAGCAACCAACAGATTGGGAAAGATCTTTAACAACCCTACATCCAAGAGAGGATTAATATCCAATAAATACAAAGAACTCAAGAAGTTAGACTCCAGAGAATCAAATAACCCTATTAAAAATGGGGTACAGAGCTAAACAAAAAATCTCAACTGTGGAATACTGAATGGCTGAGAAGCAGCTAAAGAAATGTTCACCATCCTTAGTCATCAGAGAAATGCAAATCAAAACAAACCACATTTTTAAAGAAGAGATATATAGTCAAACTCAAGTTTATACCAACTTCAATGTCTTTCCTTTGGTCTAATTGTGAGCATGAATGTGGACATTTAACTTTATTTTAAATTTTTATTGGTTTCTTATTTATTGTGTGTCTGTGCATGCTAGAGCATATGTGTGTATATCAGAGAATAATCTGCAGGAATAACTTCTTCCCATGCACAACATGCATCCCAAGGATCAAACAGAGTAGCAATTATCTTTACCAGCTAAGACATTCTGCCAACTTTGTCCTAACATTATTTTTAATGATTGTGTTCTTGTGAAACAGAATGCTTGTTCACTATACTACAATTTAATGTTTCCTTTGCATTTTTTGGAAAGGATCTTTTGAAAGGGCTGCAGTCAAGTCACTTTGTAGGGACAAGAAATTTTCTTGACTCTGATGCACTAACCTAGAGAGTTGCCAATTTTTCCAGTTAATTTAATAGATGGCACAATCCTCAGTCACACAGCATGAGGATATGGATTCAATTTGATATCAAATGAACCAAAGAAGAAGGTGCCCCCTTCTCCCAAATGAATAGAAATCTAGTTTAAAGCTATAGAAGCTGATTTTTAAATGTTCATGTTTCTTTCAGTAAATTCCCATCAGCCATCCAAAAAGACCTCAAATATTTACAAGGGCAGAGATTGCTTTACATGCTAGGAAAATATACTTCTTCCCCGGGTCATTTTTTGTTCTGTGAGGACTTTCTATGCCAGGAGGAATATGACTTGTAACCTTTACTTCTTGACACATGGGTCAGATGTGTGAGAGATTCAGACTCCTGGGGTAGCTATGAACTGAAGTTCTTGCTGACTACTGCTGACACACATCAGTGCCTGAGGCTGCTGCATCCACAGGCTTGGGCCAAGATTGAGCTCATGGCATTTCTATTTTCTTCTTTCTCATCTTAAGTTCTATCTGACCGATTTTGCAGCAGGAAGTTCACATTGAAGTACAGATTTGGAATTGTATTATGTTCCATTTATTTATAAGGAAATATGAAAAGACTGAGTATATAATTTCACTTCAATCTGCTTAAAACAATTCTTCAAATTAGCTAATACAATGAAAAATTTAATGATGGAATAAAAACATGCATACTGCATTTTCTACCAGACTACAAGGCTTTTTTCACACATTAAGCATTGGGAAAGTAATTTATTTCCTACAAATGACCCATCCACAGTTTAAGACATTTGGCATAATATGTAAAGGAATGCAAAGCACCGGGTGTCAGGCAAGGAAGAGTTGGCTCTAACTCTGACTTATTGTCATTTTCGTTTTTATGTGTCGCAGTATAGTAATAGTAGCTAAAACTTATTTCATACTATATACTACAGACTGCATGTAATTTGTCATAAGCACTTTTAAAATTAATCTGTCTTGTTGTCCTAATAATCTGGTGACTTAAATATTATTTTACCTTCTTTGCCCATCAAAAATTTAAGACAAAGAATGCAATCTACCTAAACCACAGAATATAAATAGTCTAAAATCATCAACCTCCTACCCCCAGGTTCTCCCCTTATTTTCATTTGTCTTTTTGGTTCTACCATTTTCTAGTTATGTAAAATTAATTTTACTTGCACTTATCATTTCTGTCAATTAGCTTTACGTTTTAAATTTTACATTTTAAATTAAAATACAAATGCTGCACTTTGGAATATGTTTCCTTCTAAAACTTGAAACCAGTTTATCTACCCTCCTCTTGCTTTCATAGTTTCTGATGAGAAGTCTAGTGCTATTCTTATGCCTGTAGATATTTTCCCGAGGCCTTTAAAAACCATGTCTCTGTTTCTTTTACTTGGTGACCTGTACTCAGAGCAGTCACATTAGGCAAGTTTGTCACTGTCATCTGCTGTTTCCCTAAACCCTCTGCCATGGTAGCAGAGCCTACAGAAAACATGTTCTTTATTCTGTAATCTATAGTGAAACCACCAATCTTTTTGTAGGTTGGTACCTTCAAGGTGGGTCTCATAAATTACTCTTAATGGTAGAACTTTCTCTTACCACTGTATGACAAGACAAGGACGCTGAAGGGGATTGGAGGGGAAGCAGTGACCATGAACTGCTACATCCACTCCAGTAGTGACAAGCATGACAGGCCCTGAAAACCTGGGCACTGTCCTGAGGCGAAAAGTTCACAGAAACTTAGTCTCCTGGAATCGTGGCATCCTGTATAACGAATGCTCCAATGTCCTTGCTTTAGTTGGTAAATGGAGCTGTGTGCTTTCCCTTAATATTGCTTTATTATAAGTACTTCTAAGGATTGAATTTTTGACATATAGCTAAGTTAGACTCTTCACCAGTCCTAGGCAGTCAGTCCTTGAGCTGACCCTGGGCATGGATAGCTCACTGCCCTACACTGGAATTTCCTATTATCTAGGAAGAAGGAAGTCTGATGTAAGGAGGAACCAGAGTAGATACTTAGAAGTATAGATAGCTGAGTTATACCCATACAATGGCCTAGCGGGAAGGTGGACTATACAATAGACTAGAATAGGAACAGTGGCAAGGGCATGAAGCCCCTGCCCCTGGCTTCTAAGATTAAGTGGACCTTAGGTGGAGCTGTTTTTGATCCCAGCTGTTAACATTGTAATCTATCCTAGTTGGTTCCTGCCAGTCCTTCAGTATTTGCATTACTCTGTTTTGTGTAACTTCCCTATTTTCTTCTGTATAAAAAGTCTGATGCTTGATTTGACATTACATTCAGATACCACACTCCCTTGTGTCCATATGTGTTTGTCACCCCACTTTCGCCGACTCCTTGTCCACCTGTAACCGAAACCAAGGTCTGTCTGTGGCAATGAACAAGATATGATTATGCTCTGGCAAAGTTTTTCTATGGTGAGGAAGTCTTTGCTGTGGAAAATAGCATTAGTTTATTTTGCAGTTCTTGCTGTCGCCCATTTCCTGCCAAAACATGGCAGAGAAGATGCTCAAATGCTTCAAGTGGGAGCTCCTCCAGGAAGAATTCCTGAAAGTGTGTTCTCACTGGTACTGTGGTCTGTACATTTTTTTTTCCTTCATGACAGCGCATGCTTCACCTCAGCAACTCATCAACATTTTCCTTTATGCATCCTCACCAGCTTGTGCCCCTGATACAGAGGCGTAAGGTGTAGCTTTGGCTTCATTTGTTCCTTAGATGGTGTCACCTGAAAACACAGTTCTCTAATGAGTTGAAAATTTTATCAGTTTTCAGTTTGCCTACATTTTTTTTCCTGGAGGAAGAAGAGAAAGGTTACTACCTGGTGCCTTAAATGTCAGGACTAAGATGAGAATTTTCGTACCCTGATTTTTTTTTTAAAGCATATGTTAAATTTTCTGCTCCAATGGACTCTGTACCAATGAGCTAATGATTAATAAAATGTTGAATTACATTTTTGCTATATTCAGCTTTTTTGAGCTTTTGGCAATATTCAGTATATATTACAAGGGGTCAGTAAGATGGCTTATTGGTAATAACACTTGCTGCCAAGCCAGATAACCTCAGTTCAATCCCCAGAAAACCCATGATGGAAGGAGAAAAGCCACTTCTGCAACCTCTCTGACCTCCATATACATCACTGTCACATGTGCATGACCATCCTGATACAGTAATTACTTATAATATTATAAGATAATATGAATATATTACTATGTGTGTTAAAAAATGATAATACCACAGATCTTATAGATCTTTGTGTTTTTTCTAATAGATGAGCTAATGCATTTTACTGGAATTACAGTGCTACTTCTCCTTAGGTAATCCTCAACATGCTATAGTCCAACTAAACATTCCTATTAATAATCCACTTAGGAAATGTTAATTAATTACTCTTCATTTCTGAAGAGCAGTCAATTACTGCTAAAGACTGGATGATCTGGAAATGTCTTCATTTTACTTATGCATAATTTACATTCTAGAACATAAGTTATAACAGATATGGGATTTTGTGGGGGCAGGAAGTTACACTTGGGGGCAGGAAGATTAGGAATACAAGTTCATTTCTGTCTGTGAGACAAGAAAAATGCCAGCTTATAGTTAATTAAGTACCTTATATGACACAATATTTAGCATGGAGGTTGATGGTATAATGACTTTAGACACTTTAATTTTTTTTTTTACATATTCACTTTACATCCCACTTGCTGCCCCCTCCCTGTCACCACCTCCCAAATGATTTTATTTATTTTAATGTATGAGTACACTGTCACTCTCTTCAGACACACTAGAAGAGGGCATCAGATTCCATTACAGATGGTGGTGAGCCACCATGTGGTTGCTGGGAATTGAACTCAGGACCTTTGGAAGAGCAGTCAGCGATCTTAAGCACTGAGCCATTTCTCCAGCCCCAACTTGAAAAATATTAGGAAAGCTTGTATGCAACTAGAAAAATGGCTTTAGGATTATGAACAGACTTGACTTCATAATTTATTAAAAACAAATGTTGCATCCTTTACTGGTGTCTCATTTAAGAAACTTATATGGAAATGAACACCAACTCTCAACATAGACCCAGTAAAATCATTGCACATTTATTGAGTAAAACACAGGCATCCTCGTTGTTCTACACAGTGTCATAACCTGTGGTTTCCTCACTCACGCTTTCATCTTTGACTCATCTTTTCCAAAATTGGAACAAGTTCATAACTACTTTACAGAAAATAATTTGGTTCAATGTTCCTATTCAACTAAGTATTATGTTACTTCATTTCCTTTATGGTCTATATCTAACTCTAGGTAATGACAAATGAATCATTGTTGTGTCACTGCATCTGATGATAAGAGTGACCACATAACACAGGGAAAATAGGAGCTGTGCAAATACTTTGGAAAGCACAGCTTTCTGGCTTTACTCCTGCACCCAAGCTGAGCAAACCCCCTCTAAAATTAAAATTCAACAAAGAAAATGTTGTCAGCACTTCTCTTCTATCCAAAAGAAGTGAGTGCCAGATGGGCCTTGCTTAAAGACTAAACCCCCACTCAATATGGATTACTAGCAATGGCCTTGACAAAGGTTACTAAAGAAATGACCTTGTAGAGTCTATTTCCTCTTACTTCACAAGAAAACGTTTATAGAAAGCAAAAAGCCACATGTGAGGATGGCTTTCTTCTCTCCTTGAATATTTTTATAATGACTGGAAAATAGGGTTTCTATTATGAAAGTGAAAGGAATTTAAACAATCATATCGTGGGTTTATATCAATAAATCAATTAGTTCTGTCCTTTTCAAATAAACCCTTACTTAGGGTTATTATTTTAATATTATTGAGTCTCATCTGGATATTATTTTAATATTGTATTTAGGGCTAAATTATTATGAATTTCAGTTTCTAGTTTCTAGTATTAAAGACAGAATTTCTCGTAGTTCTTCTATATTTGATTTAGGTTTCCTAATTAGCCAATGTTATTCATGTAGCCTGGCCTATAAATATTACTAAAAGCAGCACAACAATGCATCTATCCTAACGGGCAGTGTAACGTGTAAGCCTACCAATAAAAGAAAATTTATCTGAGTTAGAACCTGTGTGATAAAATGAACATTGGGAGCCTAAGGTGGATTACTCTAAAACACTACTAAAATATAAAGAGCATGATGAATACATAGTCTCAATCTAAAGCAAAAAAAATATATATATATATTAGTCATCATCCATCCTGGCTGGTTATCTGCTCCTATTAGCGTTACACCATTTGCTATCTTGTAAAAACCGCTAAGACACAATCATTCCTCATAATTCTTTCAGCCTCTCCTGTGGGTTTAATTGGGGCCTTATCATAGTTCTACCTTCCTAACTTTTCAATTATAATAGTTCTGTATTATTCTTATTTCACTACTCCCTCATTAATTATTGTAATACTTTAGAATTTTTATAACATTTTAACTAAAATGGTGTTCAAGATCTTTCTGTATGTATTTTGATGTCTTGGGAAAACAGAAGCTATCAAAATTGGCTTTATTTCTAACTCATATATGACTTTGCATTTAATTGTCTTTTCACTACAATGTAATATATAGCATTCCATATAAATACAGATTATTTGCAGTTCTTTTCTGGCTACACTAAGAGGATCCTACTTTTCTAACCTCTCTCATCCTTCCCACTTCCATAACTTTCTCACACTGTCCTATGAGATTGTAATTTTAATGTCTTAGGGTCACTTTCTCAATTTCAACTGAACAAAAGCAACTCAGCCTTAAAGTTTCCATGAAAGGCTGTGGAGATAATTCAGCTGGTAAGGCACCTTGTTGCCAAGCCTGATGACTTGAATCTCATCTGTGGGAGGACACAGCTAACTCTTCAAATAGTGCTCTAATCTCCACATATGTACTGTGACATGTATATAATATATAGAAACACACATACACACACATGCACACATACATACACATACACACATGCCAGTAAAATATTTTTAAAAGATTCAGTCAAATACTATCTCACCCAAGACGCTTTCTTTCTATGCTTCTACTAGCTGAAAAGCAATTTTTGAGCTAGTTTAGCAGATTCCCTTATCTATCTGACATGACATTTATTTCCACCTGGAATGAGGCTGTTTCATATCTTCTCTACATCCTTATGATGGTGTATCACTAATCTCAGGTACTCCAAGGCTCCTTATAAGCAATGAAGCATTATGAAGCATACAAATTCAATTTTAAGGCTTAAACACTCAAGTCACTTTAGAATAGGCTTCTGGGGTATAAAATAGTTGTCAGCACCATCTTCATCCTGATTACTTTAAAATGTTTTTGTTTATTTTTTGAGAACTTATACATAAGCATATATATCATTTCCATGCTACGTTCCCCATCTCTAACTTTTCAATGAATAAGAAGCACTCAGAGACATAGGAAAAAGAAGGGTAAATCTGAAGAGAATGCACAGAGAAGGCCTTGTAAACACTGACTGCCAGTCAATCCATGGTGCCTAGGCAACTTTTACACCGTGAAATGTAACGGGAAGCACAGTTACCTTTCTTATTTGCTACTATAATTGACACCTTTCTGTAAGTTTCACAAATTCCAACCACAATTTTTAAATGACTGGTGCCTTTGATTTTGTTTAAGGAATTTGGTGATTATCACTTATGGTCATGGAAATGCAGAACTCTTCATAGACAAAATCCATGGTTTATAAGTATAAACTCTATTTCTACAATTCAAAGATGAAACCAGATCTGGGACATCACAAATGCAAATCACATGCACAAATATTATTGCTTTTTTTTTTTGTCCCAGTCTGTGAAATAATCAAGTGTGAGGAAAAGTCTGCATTTTACTCAGAAAAAGTTTTATGCATCAAGCAATGAACTCAGCCAATAGTATTCTGATCAAAGCTCTATAATTTTATCTACCCACAAACAAGAGCTAAAAGGTGTCCACTGTAATTATTAAGAACTATAATGTGAAGAAATCCTTGATTGTAGGAGCTTTAGATAGATAATAGTATATTATAGATAAATAGAAGACAGACAATGGATTAGATAGATAGATAGATAGGTAGATAGATAATTAGATAGATGATATATAGATTCATAGATACATAGATACATAGATGGATAGATACATAGATAGATACATAGATAAGAGAGAGGATGAGGAGAGCTCAAGCACCTTAAACTATCTATATGATAGTAGAAAGTTCTAATAGTAACAGATGCACAGTGTAATGTAAGATGTATGAGTCTGTCAGTTTGCTGACATGAAATAGTGAACGTGTTCTGACTTAGTTGGTTCAAGAGATTGCGTTTACAATGAAATGTCTCTCTGCATGCAGATTCCTTGCCCAGAGGATTTATCCTAGTGTTTAACAGGTGCCACTTAAAGCCTCTTTTGGAAGCCATGAAGAATAGAATGTTTCTGTTCTTTACCACATGTGTTCTCATTGTTTTTCCTGAGAGCCACTGAAGTTTCCACAATGCAGAATTCTTTGACAAAAAACAAACAAACAAAAAAACAACATCATATCATGAATGTTGATATTAGCATGTGGGGAGGGGATAAATAGGATGTTTTATACCACAGAGGATTGTGATATCTACTACTGTGCCCAGATTGAAATGTGTTTGAGTTGACACTGATTACACTGATTAACACGTCCCTTCCCTTCCCTTCCCTTCCCTTCCCTTCCCTTCCCTTCCCTTCCCTTCCCTTCC
>NC_034592.1:85237766-85263354 GCF_900095145.1 Mus pahari
TGTGTGTGTGTGTGTGTGTGTGTGTGTGTGTGTGTGTGTTTCTTTGTCTCTTGTTTCTCAAGACAAGATTTCACTCTGCAGCAGCCCTGGCTGTCCTGGACTCACTTTGTATATCAAGTTGGCCTCAAACTCACAGAAATCTGCTTCTTGTTTATTATACTTCTCAAATGTTAGGACTATAGGCATGAACCACCATGCCCAGCCCTGATGTAATCTTTGACAGAAATTTTAAGGCTTGAGTTTGCACATTATACTTCATTAGTATTCACTTAACTCAAATATAAGCCAGTGGATGAATTATTCATTCCAGCTCTTCTGCATGTCTATAGAAAAAACAAAAACAAACAAACAAAGACACCTCTTTGTGACATTTCTGTGCATGATTGGAGATCAAAAACTTTGTGGGGTAGAGTAATTGAGGTCTAAAGGAACAAGACTTAGTTTTCTATAATTTAGGATTTATAGCAATAAAAATTCTGCTTTTGAGCTGGGAGGTAGTGGTACACACTATTAATACCAGCACTCAAGATACAGAGGTAGATGGATCTCTGAGTTCCAGGCCAAATTAGTCTATGGAGTAAGTTTCAAGACAGCCAGAGGTACAAAGAGAAACCCTTTCCTAATAAATAAATAAATAAATAAATAAATAAATATTTTTTAAAAATCTGATTTTTGTAGCAAGATAGTATTTCTGATGTCTAAAAATGTTGAATGCACCGCATAATTTAACTGATCAGGGCAATGATAAGTGTCAGAACTGAAAACTAGGAGAAAAGTCAATTATGAATTTGGGAAAATTAAAAAAAAATTTTAGTGTAAAATTTGCTAATAAGATAATTCTCTTGGTTACTTGTTTGTTAAGTACAACTTAGCAATTTACCTGATGAAGACAGTTGTGAATTTGGGGCCAGAATACATAATCTAATAGATTTTGATACTGTGATTTATAACCAGACTCAAAGTATCCCACCTTAGAGAAGTGCCTCCTCAGACTAAAAACAAAAACAAACACAAACACAAACAAACAAACAAACAAAAAACTTCAATAGTTTCAATTCATCAATGGGGTATTGAACAAATTCCCCAAAGCACTGCTTTAATCTTAGTTAATTCTTATAATAAAACAAAATAAAAATTCTTGCTGTGCTCAAAACATAGATCAAATCCTGAGAATTAAGATTTTGACGAGGGAACAAGCAAGCCAGTCCTCACTAATAGAAGTTTAAGGCAGTAAAGGAGTTGACCACATTAAGATGGATAGTGAAAAAAAAAAAAAAAAAGCTTTTAACATTGGTATCTGATTCTTCCTAAGAATAATAGTCCTGAACCAATAAGGTTATGGAAACCTCTAGAAGAAGAAAATCATCCCCAGGCCTGCTGATTCACACAAGTGAAGCTCAGAGAGAACATCTACAATTCTGGCTTATATTGTATTGTAAGCACAGTTCTCAGGATGCAGTACAAATGCAGTAAACTAACTTAGAAAAGACTTTGAAAACTATGTATGTGTGTGTGCCTAAGCCTGTGCCATGTCCGTGCCCGTGCCCGTGCCCGTGCCTATATCTGTGCCTGTACATGTACATGTATATATACTAGTTACTTGAATTGATAGGTAGGAATGATGGACTTAAATGTATGATATTTATGTTACAATATGCACTGTAAGTGGAAAAAAATGTAACAGACCAGCATTCCTAGGAGGATATGACCATCAGGTGCTGCTGAGCTGATTGTGACAATAGTACCCTTACCATCAAAACTTTGCTTTTACCGTGTGTGGTCTAGATTTATAATAGTGAGCATATAAAACAGGGGACATTGTACTTCTCCTATTTTTATTGAATATCTTTGAAAATTTCTATGCATATAATATATTCCAATTATCCTCTCCCTAACTTCTCTTATATTCTTCCTCTATTAACCGTCCTTCCTCATCTATGCAAGTCCCTATTGTCAGGATCAAAATTTTGGTTTTGCTTTGTGACCCGCATAGTTTAAACAGTCATCTGTATGAGCAGTATATTGAAATTGTCCATTAGAAACTTCCAGGGTCACCAAGGGATACAAAACAGAAAGCAATGGCTCCCTAATACATGAATCTGTCAGGAACAAATCCTTCCATGGTGAGATACTTTATGAGATGCAGATTATACATCTGTGAACCAGATCTATTATATCAATATAATTTCTTATTATTTTCCTCTTCATTATTAGGAAGTTTAGACTTTGAACGCATGAGAAACATTTCCAGTGGGTCCAAGGTCTTCTATATAATTCTCTGGAACTGATAAATATATAATATAGTCAATGGCACAAACAAAAAAAAAGATTTTCATCGTAAAGATTTTCATTTCAAATCTAATGCTTACATTAAACTGGATCCTTCAATGTCATTAGACATGAATTTAAATAAGGTACAAAGTAGAACCTGAATGTTTTATTCCATTCTTACTACACTTTATAAAATGAGGAGGGGATGTAGAATAAAAGTTAAATATTTACTGTCTTCTAGTTTGAAGAAAATAATGCACATGGAAGTCAAGAAATTCCAGGGATTTTTTTTTCTTTTAAAAAAGTAGATTCTATGGTGGTACCACTACAATCCTAAAATATATAAAACAATAGGATTCTAAAATGTCATTTTATATTGCCAGTCATGTTGAATTTGATGCCAGAAAAATGAGAAGCCAGAGGTCAGACATTGTATATCTCTGACAGAAGGGGTATAGTCTCAAGAGCGGTGTATGTCAAGCAAAAGGCCAGGGGCCTTCATAACACACTGCCCAACAGGGGGATTTCTGCATCTTTCTAATATTGTCATTATAATTCACTCTGAGAGTTTTCTTTGGAGAAACTGCCTTCTCCTTTAAGTCTTCATGGAACTCACTGCATTCAGGTGCTGCCTTCCATTAGCATTTTGCTGTTCCTGTTGCTGTTCAACAAAACCAGGGCCTCACTCAATAAACATTTATTCTACCAATGAGTTATATCTTCTGCCACTTCATCAAGATTTGTACAGATGACATTTATTAATATGCTATGTGCCTATGGTCTTCCTCAGACCTATGCTGAGAGAGAAGTCCTAATATTTGGAATCCTGGACTGAGAAAAAGTTGCACTTTTTTTTTAATTGGATATTTTCTTTATTTATGTTTCTAATGTTTTCCCCTTTCCAGGTATCATCTTCAGAAACCCCATATCCCATCCTCCCTCGCCCTCCCTCTATGAGGGTGCTCCACACCCACCCATACCCTTCTTCATGCCCTGGCATTCCCCTACATTGGGGCATCAAACACCCTCAGGCCCAAGGGCTCCTCTTCCATTGGTGTCCAACAGGGCCATCCTCTGCCACATATGTGGCCAGAGCCATGGGTCTCTCCATGTGTAATTCTTTGGTGGGTGGTCCAGTCGCCAGGATCTCCAGAGGATCTGGCCTGTTGACTGTTGCTCCCTCCATGGGGCTGCAAACCCCTCGGCTCCTTCAGTTCCTTATCCAACCCCTCCATCTGGGACCCATATGCTAAGTTCAATGGTTGGCTGCAAGCATCTGCCTCTGTATTTGTCAGACTCTGGCAGAGTCTCAGAAGACAGCCATATTAGGCTTCCACCAGCAAGTACTTCCTGGCATCCACAATAGCATCTAGGTTTGGTGGCTGTATACGGGATGGATCCCCAGGTGGGGAAGTCTCTGAATGGCCTTTCTTTAAGTCTCTATTCCACACTTTGTCTCCATATTTCCTCCTGTGAGTATTTTGTTCATCCTTCTAAGAAGCACAGAAGCATCCACATTTCCACATTTTGGTCTTCCTTCTTCTTAGGCTTCATATAGCCTGTGAATTGACTCTTGTGTACTCTGAATTTTGGGGGATAATATCCACTTATCAATGAGTATATACCATGTGTGTTCTTTTGTGACTGAGTAACCTCACTCAGGATGACATTTTCAAGTTCCATCCATTTACCTGTGAATTTCATCAAGTCATCCGTTTTAACAGCGGAGTAGTATTCCATTATGTAAATATACCACATTTTCTGTATCCATTCCTCTGTTGAGGGACATCTGGGTTCTTTCTAGATTCTGGTTATTATGAATATGGCTGCTAAGAATATAGTGGAACATGTGTCCTTATTACATGTTGAGCATCTTCTGGACCATCTTCTGGGTGTATGCCCAGGAGTGGTATAGCTGGGTCATCAGGTAGTACTATGACCAATTTTCTGATTACTGCTGACATGGACCGGGCTCAGTGGGCCCTCCTCAATCCATGGGAATCAGAGTCTCAGACAGATGGGCATGGATTCGGATGGGAATTGACAAAAAGAGACTGGGAGGGGGGGAAGAGTAGAATCTGAATGTATTTTTTTAAATCGAGCATCAAACTTTTTATACAGAAGAACAAACAAGAAAAGCCAGACAGGACACATCTACAGAGTTACAGTGACACAAAACAAAGGATTGTATACATCAAAAGATGGCGGGGACCAGGCCAGTGTAAAACTAGTCTTTTTTTTAAACCAGCCAATTCTCTAGGCCAATGTGTATTGCCTTGTTTACTGGCTACTGTCCTCAGTAATCACTCTGCAGACTAGCCCTGAGCTATTCTAGCTCTGTCCTTTGTAATGCCTAATTAGTTTCACCTGTCTCTACTAGAAGTAAACTTGAATGTTACTGAATAGGTAACCTACTCACTGAAATTCTACTGAATTCCAAGCTCATCAGCTTCAAGGATTTTCTAGGACATTGGAACACTGGTGGAGGCTCACCTATGATAAAATTCAATCTTTAAAGGCACTTATAATACTGAAAGAGAGCATACACCATACTAACATTGGTCTAGAGTTTGAGTATATGGGTTATGAGAATGCCAAGGTTCCAGGAGGCTGAATTTCCTTGAAACTTGTGCCTTGTGAGTGCTTCCAGGCTGCTTGGCCTGTCAAGCAGACTTCACAGGAGTGGGCGTGGTGGACTAACAGACTGATTTCCAGAGAGGAAATCATCTTGCAGTCCCATCAGCAGTGGAGAAGTGTTCCTCTTTCTCCACCTCCTAGGCATCATCTGCTGTTGCCTGCAGGGACAGTTCAATAAACAGAAATCCATTAATGCAATCCACTACATAAACATACTCAAAGAAAAAAAGCACATGATCATTTCATTAGATGCTGAAAATGCATTTGACAAAATTCAACTTCCCTTCATTTTAAAAGTCTTGGAAAGATCAGGAATTCAAGGTCCACACATAAGCATAATAAAAGCAATAATCAGAGAACCGGTAGCCAATATCAAACTAAATGGAGAGAAACTTTAAGTAATCCCACTAAAATCAGGGTCTAGACAAGGATGCCCTCTCTCTCCCTATCTATTCAATATAGCACTTGAAGTTCTAGCCAGAGCAATTAGAAAACAAAAGGAGGTCAAAGGGACGCAAATTGGAAAGGAAGAAGTTAAACTATCACTATTTGCAGATGATAAGATAGTATAATTAAGTGACCCCAAAAACTCCACCAGAGAATTCCAAGAGCTGATAAACAACTTCAGCAAAGTGGCCAGATATAAAAGTATCTCAAACAAATCAGTAGCCTTCCTATACTCAAAGAATAAACAGGCTAAGAAAGAAAATATGGAAATAACACCCTTCACAATAGTCACAAACAATATAAAATATCTTGGCGTGACTCTAACCAACCAAGTGAAAAATCTGTACAACAAGAACTTCAAGTCTCTGAAGAAGGCCTCAGAAGATGGAAAGATCTCCCATGATTGTGGATAGGCAGGATTAACATAGTAAAAATGGCAATCATGCCAAAAGCAATCTATGGATTCAATGCAATCCCCATCAAAATTTCAACTCAATTCTTCATAGAGTTAGAAAGAGCAATTCTCAGATTCATTTGAATAACAAAAAACCCAGGATAGCAATTTTCAACAATAAAAGAACTTTGGGGGCAGGGGAATCACCATCCCTGACCTCAATCTGTACTACAGAGCAATAGTGATTAAAAAATATATATACTGCATGATATTGGTACAATGGCACTCAGGTGGATCAATGGAATAGAATTGAAGACCCAGAAATGAACCCACGTGTTGTGGATAGGCCTGGGGCTAATTATATTTGGTGTTAATTCCATTCTCCTGTGAGTGGTTGCAAACAAGGAATGAGTCAGCACTCAGGTGATTTCCTGTAAACCTGCTTCTCACCTTAATTTGTAAAATAAAGGAGAGTTGATGATTGGGGAGATAAAAGGGAAGGTGGAGCAGAAGGTGGGAGGGGAGAGAAGAAGGAGAAAATGGAAGAGGGAGATGATGCAGAGGAGGAGTAAGAAGGAGAAAACAGAGCAGAAGCACATGGAGAAACTGCAAGTTCTAAGGGGTCTCATAGATATGGAAGATGGTAGTGTAGCGGTACATCTGCCCAACCAAGACGCACAGCGTGTAATCATATTAATTGTGTTGTGTTTTCATTGCTGGGGCATATCTGGGTTGGAGAGATTTACCGCAACACCGACTCACCTATGGTCACTTGATCTTTGACAAAGGAGCTAAAACCTTCCAGTGGAAAAATAAGACAGCATTTTCAACAGTTGGTGCTGGTTCAACTGATGGCCAACATGTTAGAAGAATGCAAATTGACCCATTCTTCCTCTACAAAGCTCAAGTCCAAGTGGATCAAGGACATCCACATAAAACCAGATACTCTGAATATATAGAAGAGAAAGTGGGGGAAAGTCTGAAACATATGGGAACAAGGAGAAAGTTCATGCACAGAGTACCAATGGCTTATGTTCTATGATCAAGAATCAACAAATGGGAACTCATAAAATAGCAAAGCTATTTCAGTAATGGTCTCTATCACAAAAAAAAAAAAAGAACTTCTTCTGGTGAGGATTGTGAACTACTTTTATCTGTGGACATAAGAGTAAGTATATGGAATACAGTTAGGAATCATACCGTTTTAGGAAAATGGTAGCAGTCAATTCTCCTCTAAGATCTATGACCTCACTAGAGCTGGGTAATTGGCTAGGTTTCTAGTACCATGCATGCTATCCACCTGCTAGGTGAGCTTTAAGTCAAATTAGACAGGTGCTGGTTAGTACAAAGCAAAGAGTGCTACTATTGTCCCTCTATAGATATCTTGCCATAGTAGGTATTTCTGTAGTTCACAGACCTCAAAGCATGGCCAGTACTATTAGTTCCTTCCCTCCCTTGGAAATACTTTCCAATTCCACAAAAGCTTGTCCTCAGAAAAAGGCTTTCAGGATAGAGCAGCTTGGATCCTCTGAGTCCTCTGTCCAAGGTCCATGTAGTCTTCAGCAATAGCAACTTACCTTCAACCTCTTGAAGGCAACTAAAAATGATCTATATTGGTTTTGGAAGTCTTTTGGTCTCTCCTGATCAATAACTCACATTGAGGTTTCACATGCTTACTTCTGAGGTTTAAATTAGTCTATGATTCTTTAGGAAGCATTGTCAGGCCAAAGAGTTTAATTTCATTTAAATTATGTACATACATATACATACAATTCTTAATTCTTGAGGCAGGATTGCTCACTGGCTTGGAATTCCCCTAGTAGACCATGGTGGCTTCCCAGAGAGTTCCAGGTACACACCTATCTAAACCTCTGCAATGCTGGCAGATATTTTTATATGTGCTGTTAGGTAGAACTCATGTTTCCATGCTGTGTAGCAATTTTACTGAGCTGTTTCCAGAGCCTTTCATGTTTATAAAAGGAAAAATGATAGAACACTAGCAGTCCTTGCTTCTAGTTAACATGGTACATGAATGCTGATCAATACATCATGACAAGGAAAAATGAGAAATGGAAATGTTATTTGGGAAGGAAGAAACAAAACTTTAATTTCCCTCGGGCCATAATTTGTCTACATAAACATCCCAAATCACAAATTATTAATCACACTCACTACATGCTAGAAAGATTGCTAAATATAAATTCAATGCTACACTGTTTAAAATGTGATATTGGGATGCCATTCATGGAAGCAGAAAAAATGTGCAGTATCTTTTACATAATTAGATATACTATAGATAGACAGACAGACAGATGATATAGACTGACAGACAAGACAGATGTTAGTGGTGAATTCGTTCTAGGAAACTGTAGGACACCAAGTTCAAATGCCATACCTGAAGTGGAACTTACATACTTTTTGTGTATTTTAAACCATTTCTGCATTACACAAAAGAGGTGTTATATTAAACTTGCTTACTTCATTGTTTAGAATATAGTCCGAGGGCAAGAGTCTATACCTATTCATACATTCTCTAAATATTTTTAAATATTTATTTTTGCTTATGTGAGTATGAATGGGGTGTGTGTGTGTGTGTGTGTGTGTGTGTGTGTGTGTGTGTGTGTGTATGAAGTGTATGAATGAGAATATGAGTGCAGTAAGGGTGCCCATGGAACCTATAAGAGGGCATCAAATAATCATATACCCTGGACTTATAGGCAATAATGAGCTGCTGAATACAGGTGCTTGGAACTGAACTCAGGACTTCCAGAAAAATAGTAAGTCTTTTTAAGCACTAAATAATAAAGCCAGCACCTTTTCCTTGTGATAAACAGTTGGTTTGAACTCACAGCAAAACTCACAACTGAGAGGAAGCAACTATAGCTAGATCTGTATGTGTAGACATAATACATCCATGGAGTTTTCTTTATAAAAGGCACTAAATATGGCATAAATAATGCATAGACACATGTACCATTAGAATGAAGAAAAGTGGTATCACAAAGTCACACTGATTCTTTGCTAACTCTTCAAAAATACTTCAAAGGAATTAATTCAAAATGCTGTTACAATTCCTCACAGGAATGAAGCAAGATTCTAAAGTTTTTAGAGGTCAGTAAATTTTTGACTTCAGTTGAAACACTCTGAGGGCAAATCAACATAGAAAGCTTTGTTTGTTTGTTCGTTTGTTTGTTTGTTGTTTTACCATCAGAAGTTATTATGGAATGGTAAAGTGTTATCCTAGGAAGCAAGGGGACTTAATTCAGTCCCTAAAACCCAGACCTGATGGGTTCCTACAATCCCAGTGCTGCAGAGATGAGAACAGGAGGCTCTTTGAGCTTGATGGCCAGCTGCTGTAGCCGAAATAGCAAGCTCTCAGTCCAGAAAGAGACTTTGTCTCAAAAAAAAAAAAAAAAAAAGAGGAATCAATAAAGACCAACACTCACCACTGGTTCCACATGCCCATGCTCATTCACACATTTACAGGAACATATGAAAACTCTATAAGATAAATAAGGATGTAAATAATTCTTTAAGGTAAATAAGGATGTAATTTGGTGTAAAATACTTTAAAAAAAAAGTAAAAAAGAAGGCTAAAATAGAAAATCTGTCCATCGACTCAATAAAACAGGAAGAGTAAAAATGTTGAAAATCCTCATAAGTTCTGGTTACAATGGCAGAAGTAAATGTTTGCTTCCAAAAGTGGTGGAGGCTGGCTCTGGTGGATACACTTGTACTCTCAACTCTTGGGAAACTGAGGCAAGAGAATTTATGCAAGCTTAAAGGCAGCATGACCTTCATGGTCAGCGCATGCCAGTGTAAGCTTCAGAGCAAGTGATAGCCTTGAGTGATCAATGCAAACTCACAGTCAGCACATGCCAGTGTGGGCTTCAGAGCAAGTGACAGCCTTGAGTGATCAACGCAAGCTCACACATCCCTGCTATGTCATTTGAAAGAAATTTGGGAATAGTTACTAAACTATAATACTGTGCTTATGATCTAGTAATTCTGTTTCCAGAAATGTAACCTGAAAAAAAAAGGATTTACATTTTGAAAACAATTTCTATACCTAACTCAAGAAACATATAAAAAGAGATGGAAGTTTCTAAGATCCAGAGGATCATAGAGCTTTCTATAAGACCAGGTTTCCTAGGAATGTGAGAAACTATACCCATAAAGCCTCACCAACATGACTATCTACACATGAACTGAAAAGAACAGCAAGAGACATGTCAAAGTGGCTGAGGACAAACCGTGAGTTCTCAACCCTACTCAGAGAACCACAGGCAACTAAGGTGTGCTGAGAGTGGGACAGAAAGTCATCCCAGGGAAGAGGACAACAATTGGTCATCCAAAACTAAAAGGCTAGCCTTAAAAATGTATATGCAAGTATGTATATTACATAGAATGAGTAGGTCTTATCTAGGAATATAGATACATGTAAATATTCTCATACAACAACCAATGAAATGAGAGACCATGAATTTGAAAGATGCCAAGCAGAACCATGTAGAAGGTTTGGAATGAAGAAATGAAATGAAGAAACAATGCAATTATAGTATAGTGTTAAAAGTAAAAGAAATAAAAAGAAAAACAGTAGATGGGGAAAACAAGAAAATAAACACATTCACACATGTTTAGAAAGAATACAGAAATAATAATTTCAGGGCTTTTTAAAGTTATGAAAAAAGTGAACAAGTAACTATACACATTAGGATTTATTTATTTATTTATTTACACAGTAACATCAATAGTGAAAATAACTGATCTATATTTCCACGAATAATCACAAGCTATCTTTTAAAAATATAACACAGTACAAAACCACATATCAAAGATACTTTCAAAGAAAAATATAATGTTTATAGCATTTATGTCTAAAATTTTATGATATGCTTTAATGGACACATTTTGTATCAGACATTCCTAGGAGGCAAAGAACGATTTCTGCATAAAAAAAAATTCTAGAATTTTTCTGCAGTTGAGGAAGAAGTAGAGAAAAACAGTGAAGAAAACAGCCAGGGAAAATTAAGGGGAGATGCAAAAGGAAATATCAAGTAACTTGCACACACTCCAAGTGAGACAAATTGTTAAAAACTTGTGAAAAGCAACCCCAGTAATCAGTGTGAGCATCAAGTACCAGAGGAGCAGAGTTGCCTTCAAACCTAGCTCCTGCCCCATCTCATTGTCTATTCCTCAGCAAACACCACCCATGCAATTAAAATCCTTAGCACTCCCTGATTGCTGCTCCTTCTGATGTTTGAGATGACATGGTGGCAATGCAGAATTACTTAAGTTTTAAATAGAACAGAAGTTTGGGGTTTTGTTTTGTTTATTACTGGAATTTAAATCTTTCTCACAGATTGGGTTCCTTGGAGTCAGATGGTGAAAATGTGTGATGTGTAGAATATGTAAAAGGGGTTGACACCTGGAGAGGGGAAGAGGAAGAAGCAGGGCTGGGGACAAGGAGAAACAGATCTGTGATAGAGCACAAGTCTAGGGTACTAGAAGCACTAGATAATCAGGGGCCAGCTAAGTCATTTGGAAGCATCTTGGTAGTCTCTACCACCCTGCAGGCTACACTTATCTACAAACTAGATGGAGGAAATCTGAGAAACACTGCGGACAAATCTTTGGAAAGAGAGCTGTCAGAAGCACAGGAAACCTTCAAGGAGCTGAAAGAGAATCTCTCCTCACCTCATCCCAGCAAAGGGGGGAAAACATCCCTTTTTTCTTTTTCCTTTTTAAAAATTTTTATTAAAAACAAAAAACAAAAAACGAAACAAAACAAAACAAACAAACAAACAAAACACTCCAGATAGGACTTGACATAAGTAAGAACACAGTTTTGCAGGTAGAAGGATTGGTTTGGTGGTTTATTAATACCATCTAACTTTCACAACTCTTTGATATTTTAAGACTATATTTTGGAGACAAAGAAGTGAGGTTGACTACTTTGCCAGGGTAAGCAGTTTTATCTTGAACTCAGCCCCACTTCGTGGTTTACTAATACCACAGGTGTTTTGTGAATACCAAAGATGCTCTGCAGAGCAGTGTGGCAGCCTCACAACACACACCTGGTCTCTACTACTTTTTTCAGGTTACTTGACCGACCACTTGGTTATTTCCTTAACACTGAGTTTGAGTTCATTCACTCAGAGGGTACTGTTCGTCTTCCTTGAATGAGCCTTTATGGTAGTCATCTGTTTCTGGGGACATAGCGTAATTCCCACAATTAATAAGTGATACCACTGCTCTCAAGTAAGATTATGAAGAGGCAGTGTTATTACCATCATGCAAGAATTAAGGAACAATAAACAGTCATTATCTGATTGAGATAACTGTTATCAAGCAAATGGACACTAATGGACTGATTACTCTTGGCATGGATCAACATACCCTCTGTGGACTTTTCTTATATGGATCCTTTAAGACAAAGAATAGAATATGAAATCTAGACACTTCAAAGCTATGTGTCCTCACTACAATTAGGATTCTAGGAATTTCATTCTAAAGTGCCATTAACAATGGTTGGGGGATGTACAGAAAATGACTCTACTTGAGTTATAATCTCACACTTTGTTAAAACAGCTTGACTTCACTTGCAACTCTCCTATCTGGCCCATTTCTCACACTTCCCTAGATAAAATTTGGAGAAGGGTTCTCAGAGTGAATTCAACGGCACCCTTGAGTCATAGAGAAACAAGTTTGAGGTAGGTCAGATTGCGAGGAAAGTGTCATCAGGATACCCTGTCATGACTATCTTACACAGTTCATTCAGTGAGGAAGGTTATCATGGAACCAGGGTTCTAGACACTCAAGATTTTTGAAAATGTATAGCTGGATCACTTTAGAGTCTTGCAATTTAAGTAACAAATAATTACACAATAAACACATCCAGGTATCGCTCAAGCTGTTTTAACAAAGGAAAACATCCCTTTTTGAAGGAGTCCTGGAGGGCATATGTCAGACGGTACATCTTCATCTGAGTTCTACTAAGAAAGAACTTCAGGTTCCTATTTTAAAAATCATTTAATAATATGTGCCATTTTCTTCATTTATTAAATGAGTCATCTAGGCTAGATGAATTGGGTCTATCAACCTTCAAATGGATTTGCTCTCTGCTTTGTGAAATGGGGAAACCACATTACCCAACTTTGACTACTACTGTTTCCAAAAAGAAATTATTCTAGATTCAAATTTCTATAGGGATTCATCATCCCTCACCTTTAAAGTTACAGAATTTAAAAAATCATCTACAGACTATAACTAAGCATAGTGAATGATACTTGTTGAGCTTTTCCTACACCAGGGCACTGTGCTAAACTAATTACATCATCTTATTTCATCCATACAGCTCTGCTGTAGAGACTTATAGTCACTTACAGATAGTAGTGTGAGATTTACAGTGATAAAACAGTTGTCAATGGTCATCATACATCTAATATATTAAAGAGACGTAACTTAAAAATAGGTATTCCTTAGCCTGAACAGAGGAGTTATCTATACCCAGTGAAGTTCATTTCTTTCTAATTAGCAGAATATTTCATAGGAAAGTATATAGGTTATTTTTAAAGACTTCCACAAAACTGCAGTCTCAAATCATAACAAATATCTACATTTGAAAATCATTATGTTAGAACTTCAGTAATTCACTAACTCCCCTCTCTTGGTTGTCTTCTGCAAGTTTGAGGTAACCTGCTATGCCAGTGGGCAACTTCTATATATATATATCCTCTTTTGAAAATCTCATCCATAGCAATCACTATCAATATGAACTCATGAAGTGAGGTTGGGTTGTAAGCTCATCCATACACAGATCATTGATTCTGAAGACTGAACATTAAAAACACTGTGGCTGAACTGAAACTCAAAGCCCTCTCAGCATCAGATAAAACTGTTGGCAGAAAATGAGGTTATCCTCTTCTGGCTTCCTTCCAAGCTTCTCTGACCTAATCGCTGCTCCCTCGTTTCTACTGTGGTATCTTGTTAAATTTATTCTCTCTACTCACAGATGTATGCTCCTAGTCCTCCTGCTGACCACCACAACTCTTGACTCTGCTCTGGAGGATTGCTCCAGGGTGCACTGGGATTCAAGTTGAACTAAAAGGACTCAGATAGGTCCTCTAAATCTATAGATGAAAAGAAATGGTTACATAGACTGGCAGGTATTTGCAATTGAGTCATTTTTATGGGAGCATTTGTGGAGGAAGGTCCAAAAATTCACGCTACAGAGGCCAGAAAATCAAATTGGTTTATTCCTTTCCAAACCTTCCAGACCATCTTTCTCATGTTATCTCATGTTATTTAATATATTTGAAACAACTATTTATCAGTTTTTCCTTTTCATTCTTCATCTCTCCTGAAGAGCACCTTAAATGTATTAACATATTTTGTTTACACTTAGAAAAGTTCAGCACAAATAAATTGAGCCTAGGTTGTATTTCAACCTAACATACAAGAGGCAACAATAATATTAAAATTCCCTTGTGGATCATACACAATTTGAGTGTTGGCTATCCTTTCAGCTAAGCAAGTTCAACTTCTCTTGAAAAGACTGGCATCAACAATGTCTCAACAAGATTCATGATTTATCTCTCTTTTCTTAATTTTTTTCATTTTTATTGGTTATTTTATTAATTTAAATTTTAAATGTTATCCCCTTTCCTGGTTCCCTCTGTGCTCCCCCACCCACTCACCCACTCCCACCTCACTGCCCTGGCTTTTCCCTACACTGGGTCATCAAGTCTTCACAGGACCAAAGTCCTCTCCTGCTATTGATGCCAGATATGGCCATCCTCTGATACATATGCAGCTGGGGACATGGGTCTCTCCATGTGTCTACTCTTTGGTTGGTGGTTTAGTTCCTGGGAGCTCTGGGGATCTGGTTGGTTGATATTGGTGTTCTTCTTATGGGACTGTAACCCATTCAGCTCCTTCAGTCTGTTCTCTAACTCCTCCATTGGGGGTCCCCGTGTTCAGTCCAATGGTTGGCTGTGAAAATCCGCATCTGTATTGGTCAGGCTCTGGCAGAGCCTCTCAGGAGACAGCTATATCAGGTTCCTGCCAGCAAGCACTTCTTTGGCATCTGCAATAATGTCTGGGTATGGTGTCTGTATATGGGATGGATCCCCAGGTGGGGCAGTCTTTGGATGTCCTTTCCTTCAGGCTCTGCTCCACACTTTGTCCCTGTATTTCCTTTAGACAGGAACAATTCTGGGTTAAAAATTTGGAGATGAGTGGGTGACCCCATCCCCCTACCAGGGACCTTGCCTAACCTCTGAATAAGGTCTCTATAAAATCTGTACACATCTTTTATTTTTAATTTTGAATCCTTTAAACATTCTTTTAAATAAATTTATTGTGCTTTATCAATAAACATTTACCATCACTCTCACCCAACACCCTTTTCT
The DNA here is from genome assembly GCF_900095145.1 of Mus pahari. NCBI lineage: Eukaryota > Metazoa > Chordata > Mammalia > Rodentia > Muridae > Mus > Mus pahari. The sequence goes on from NC_034592.1 coordinate 85,252,929, forward strand.
GCAGAATTTTACCTTTAATGGAAGTCTCTGGAGAAATGCTGTATAGGTAGAAGAGAGAGAAGAATTTGCCTGATTCTCACTAACACTTCGTCAAGTCTGTGCTTCTTAGAGAAGGTCTATGCTTGTGTGATAAACAAGGGCAAGAAGAGGAGGAATAATAGGTCATCCTAAAGAGCTCACTGGTGAGGTTAAGAATACAAACCATTAATATAAGGGCAATGAAACACATAAAAAGCCTTTACATCTGCAACCCCCATGACCTAGCTATTTCAGCTCTAATTGTGACTCCATCATAGACCTTCTTGGAAGCAATGCTTAATACATAGTAAACATCTAATACGTGCTATATATTATCATAATGACAGCGTTTGTACTGCCATTTGTTTTAAAACCTCACCTCACACAGAGCTGAGGATGATGTTCAAATTCAATGAAGTACAGAATAAATTATGGAGCTAGTCACCCATCCAAATCAGTGAGTGTGAGAAAAAGAGGAAGTGAAACAATAGTGTGTATGCCAAGAAAATGAGCACTGTTCAAAGACACAGAAGGTTCTATCAGATTAGCAGACTTTCTCTGACTCCAAGTACAAGGGGAGCAAGACATAGGACCAGAAATGATTTACCACTGAAGCTGGCACAGCAGGCACTTTTTAATTAGGAGAATTAGGAGGTGCTTAAAGCTGGCTTTGTGAGAAAAGTTTAATTACTGTCTTTGAAACTACAACCTATACATCAGGAAGAGGCAGTTCAGCATAAATGTAGCCTTCAGTGTGGGCCTAATCCTTAGTTGGGTTTGAGTTAAGCCATTATAATACAAGGCTAATCCTTGAATGTGTTCCAACATTTCTCATTGTGGCATCTTCCTGGATGAATCCAAGGAGAATGCACTTCAGGACTGCTGGCTACTTGCATCACCTCAACATGTCAGCTGATTACTCTTTTTCTCCAAGCACTCAGAGAACAGGGCAGAGCACAGTGAGAGCCAAGCAGCAGCATCCAGGCTTTGGCAGCTTTTCCTGGAACCACAATAAAATGGTCCAAGCCTTAGCCAGAACACTTAGCTTAGAGAGAGCTGGGCTACTCACATGCATCCATGCATCAGAAGAAAATGGGTCGTACAGTCTGCTTTCTGTTGTCAATTTACTTTTTTACACTTATTCCTTTATTTTGTGTTGTGTGTGTGTATGTGCAGAGATAAGAGTACAAATTTAGGAGGTAGCTCTCTCCTACATCCATGGTCTTAAGTATCAAACACAATTCATCAGGCATGGAAGCAGGTTCCTTTGCATGCTTATAAACTATGTCTCTTCTTTTTATACTATTAGTCCTTTCCCATCCCCAGATCCTCCCAATCCTCAATATCTCCCCAGACAACTACCCCCTCTCTCTCTGAAAGACGAACAGGCAAACAAAAGAGAAAAGTGTGAGTGTGTGCACACTTACACGGGACTACTGTGGTACGACTACATATCTCAGGCCCCACACCATACATACACACTAAAAACAAGTGAATGTAATAAAACTATTTTTAAAAAGTCATGTAGGAGAGACAGCAGATACTATAGCCAATGGTAACAATGTAGCAAGATTTAGCCAGTGCTGTCAGACCATTTAGGGTTTAAAGAATTGCTGAAATGTTTGTTTGTAATTTCAACAAGACTTGGCAGGCTTTGGGGGATCACAGAATCTACTCACAGTCTGATTTGACATTATCAGTGTAATAACACATCAAAATTAGCTACCTTCTGCACAAGATGGTTTTACATTTTATTATGTTTTATTTCTTCATTTCATGCATGTGTCTATTTGTGTCATTGTATACATGCTACAGCTCATGCGTAGAGGTCAAAGACAAACTTTCAGGAGCCATTTCTCTCTCTGCACCGTGGCGGTCTTGGGCATGGAACTCAGGTTATCAGGCCTTTCCCTGCTGAACCATCTCTTCAGCTTTGGCATAGCCAAGTCACACAAGAGTACACATTATAAAAAGTCTGAAAAGTAGAGTGGAGAGTCTAGAAGAGTGCATTTTCAAACCAGAAAACTAGATTTTAGTGAAATTATAAACTGATATTAATTCATTAATTCTCACCACAAAACTGTAGTCTTACTCTGAGCTGGTGACTTTTAAGCCACTGGGAAAATCAAGCATTGTCTGAAAAAGGAGGTACTTCAGATGAGGGTCTATGGCCACTCATGCCTCAGCTTCCCTTATTCTCTATCGCCGTATCTATTCTATTAGGTAGAACTTGGAATATCCCTGACCACGACTCTTCTTAGAATGAATGTCTTTCAAAACAATGTGTGGATCACTTTTCCAATCAGGAGACTTCTAGGAGAGATAAATTGTAAATAGGGAACCTACTAGAATGTGTTCTGACATATTAAAAAGTAATTGAATTTCCAGCATAACAGGCTTACCATTTTATTGTGTGCTAATATTTGTTAATACTACTTTTAAACTGTGGCAATTTCCTATATCCAAGGAAATTGTGAATCCTCTATTTAGTGGAGAATGTATGTTTCTATATCAGACCTTCCCACCAAGTGCACTGGAGAGAGAGGAAATCCTCCCTGACCAGTCTGGCAGCTTCCAGGTCAGGATAGAATTGTGGTTTTCCTACAAATAAAAAGATGACCAAAATCTCTCTAATAAAAAGAATGATCCCAAGGGTCCACCAGGATTACACAGGCTGCAAAGGTTCCAGAGAAAAAATATAGCCTGCCAAGCACATCTAGAGCTCTGAGGATAAAATCATAATTAAACTTGTAATAGCACTAATGGTTCAATGCTTTCATGAATTTCTTATTTAATCTTTGCTCTAGCTCTTGAAAGGGAGCATTATCATCTCAGTTTATACATCAGCAAAGTGAAGTATAGTGAGACCCGAATGTTAGGGCAGTTTAGAGGAAAACACTCAAGTCTGTGTCCTGACTCTTCTAAGTACTAACTAATAAGGATATTTTTTCTAGAGAGAGCATATCTGTGGGCATTGAATTAAATAGGGCTATGTTGGCAAATAGAAAAACTCTTAATTGCCCATAAATGCAAACTTGAAATTTTACTAATGCTTAAAGCAGTCATTTTGGCTGCAGTCTACTGGTTGCAGATTCTATCAGAATAATTTCTCTACATGGAAAAATGCCACTTGCTTCATTGTCTCCATCTGAATATCTTTATCCCGATCAGTAAACAAGACATGTGGCTCTTCAAAGGGGATTTACTATTTCTATTGACTTACTGGATTTTGATGAAAGTCTCTGTCTGTGACCTGTAAATTGCCTGATCTCATCAAGAGCACCGTACCTGGCTGGATCAGATTCCTTGCCTCCCAACAACCGATGCTGCTTGACACAATGGCCTAGCACTGGAACATGTGTCCTTATGTTCTGCTAGCTGGATATGAAGTTCTACTATGCTGGGACAAACTTGTTGGCAGGAAGTTCCAACCCTGTGGCCTAACAGCTTGGGCCTATCTTGTTTAGGCAGATTTACTGAAGCTGTTTGTGTTGTGCTTCTGTTATAGCCATTAGAAGGCCACCCTAAGGTTAATTTCTGGAAGATTCTAATGACAAAGAAAGAGAAAGCTCATTGAACACTAAGACCTAAGCTCACAACTGTCATATTATCAGTTTGATTGTATTCCATTGACCAAAGAAGTCAGAAGGCAAGGCAATGTTTTAGTGATATAAAATAGATTCTACTGTCTGATGAATGGAGATAGAAAGTAACACTGAGAAGAATGTTACAATGGTCAAGTATCTATTTTTATCCACAAAGAAATGCATCACACCACTACATCATTATTGGAATCTCAAAGGTCAGACATTGTTACCATTTAGAAAGAGAAGGCCCCTTTTTCAAATTGATAGAAAGCATTTAAAATAGTTCCTATTTTTATTATTATATGTCAACATCACTGTTCTACTGCAATGAAGAGATGCCATGCCCATGGCAATGAAAGCATTTAACTGAAGCTCTGTTACAGTTTCAGAGGTTTAGTTTATTATTATCACAGTGAGGAGAGTGATGGTAATCAGGCAGACACGATGCTGGAGCAGTTCCACATACTAATTGGTAGGAAGCATGAAGAGAGAGATACTAAGCTGGGCCTGGGCTTTTGAGACATTAAAGCCCACCTCCAGTGACACACTCCCTCCAACATGACCATTCTTCCAAATCCTTCTTTACTAGTGCCACTCAATGATAACAAAGCATTCAAATGTTTGAGCTTATGGGCACCAAACCACAACAGTATATATTCATCATGTTTGCTTCTGATTTTGTAAGAACATTTTTATACAAGCCCATAATATCCTTTGATTATATTCTTCCCATACCTTCTTATAATCCCTGGAATCCTACTAACTCCATTCTTTTACTCCCCCCCAAAATTTTGCTTCAATGTCATTTCACATACGCACATAATTTTATATATAAATTTTAAAAAATAGGGCATGAGAGAGATGGCCCAACCCCTTGGCTGGGCAAAGCAGGAGAGCTGACCCTGGTGGTATGGATGTGGGAGAGCTGTAGGACTGACAAGATCAGATCCAGGACTTTGAGATAGTCCACCTGAACATCTACCTCATCTATGAACTGTGGGAGTGCCTAAAGGAAGGAGCCAGTCCTGCAGAAACATAGCTGTAGGATCTTCGTGATACAGGACAACAACAGGATATGAGAGGAGTCCAGGTGAGGATCCAGTGTTGAAAAGTATAGCAGAACCAAAGACCTTGAAGCAGACCAATGACTTACTGTAATAAACATTTATTTGAAAGTATAGCTGAAATGATGCATATACTCTGTGACAAACAGTGACACACCACAGCTACGATGACTCTTTTTTCAAGGGGGACGGGAGATTGCAAAGACAGAGGCCAGATATGGAGGAACTAGGATAAGAGTGGAATTGGAATGCATGATGTGAAAGTCACAATCAACAACAACAACAACAACAACAACAACAACAAATCTAGGATTTACAAACAAAAACGCATGATAATTGTCTTTCTGAGATTGGCTTATTTATCTAATATGATGTATAACTTTCTATTTTGTTGTGGTTTTATCTGCTTTGGATGTCAACAATCCTTATATATCTAGATAGACTTCTAAGTCATAAACACCTACAATTTCACCTATTTCTTTTAGATTTTCAAGTTTGTTGGAATGTAAGTGCTTAAGGTAAATGATAGGAACTGATTGAACTCTGAATTGCTTTGGAATCTATTTTAATTTTTAATTTTATTAATTTGGTTCTACTCTTTTTATTATGGTTAGCTTGGCTTGAAATGTGTTGATCTTGCTTATCTTTTCAAAGAAGTCAAATCCTTGTTTTGATTCTTTGTGTTGTTCTTTCCCGTGTCGTTAATTTCTGTCTCTCCTGAAAAACGATCTCTTTCCAACTACTTATTCTGTGTTTGGTTTCTTCTATTCTTTTGCAAACCCTAAGATACCTCATTACCTGTTTATATAAAATTCTCCTGATAAAATTTGATATAGAAATCTGTAACTGTAAAATTTGCTTTTAGGAACTACTCCCTTGTATATATACATTTGGTTATACTCTGGTTTTAATTTTATTTATTCTAGGAATTTTGTATTTTATTCTTAATTTTTGATGTATTCATTCCTTAAAGGGGGCTGTTGTACTTCCGTGTACTGATATCCACATATGTTCTATGGTTTCTATTGCTCTAGATTCCTGTTACTATTCTAGTGTGGTTAGATAGAATAGAATAAATTGTGCCTGCTTTTTTGTATTTGTTTAACTTGCACTTTGTTCTTTTTTTCCTTTTCTTTTTTACATTTAAAGATTTCATTTTTAATTTATGCATCTCTCTTTGTTTCTCTCTCTCTCTCTATCACTCTGTGTCTCTGTGTCTCTGTCTTTCTCTATCTCTCTGTCTCTGTATGTCTCTGTCTCTCTGTCTCTGTCTCTGTCTCTGTGTGTGTGTGTGTGTGTGTGTGTGTGTGTGTGTGTTCACCCATGTGTATGTACAGGTACTCATTGAGGTCATAAAAGGGCATCATAATCTCTGGTGATGGAGTCATGGGCCCTTGTGAACTACCTGACACGGGTGTTGGAAACTGAATCTGAGTCCTTCTCAAAGGCATTGCATACTCTTAACCACTGAGCCATCTCTAGTACATTGTTTTGTTTGTTTTAAATAAAGAGATCATTATATAGTCTAGTGCTGGCCATTAATTTACAAGTATGCTCCCATTTCATCAAAACAATATTTGTATTTATGAATTTTAAGATACCTGAAATATTTTTATGTGTTTGTTTCTGAAGTAACTGTTCTTTTAAAATAAATATGAAGATAGTTGTCAGGTCCTGTTGAATGCCAAAATCACTGTTATGATTACTGTTAATTGGGGGTAGAAAGCAGAAGGAAATCACAATTACATCTGGTGGTTATTTTTATTCCGTAACTATCTTGAACATATTTCCCTTGAAGTGGTAGTATCAACATTTCCCCGAACCTTGGTATTTCCTTGTCATAGAATGGCATAGTCTCATCCAGAAAGGAGCTACAGAGCATCTATCTATGGTTTCTTAGAATATCTGCTACAGATGCCCTGTTCTTAGGTCAAATATCATCCTTATATTAGCTTACTTAATAAAAAGTAAACCTGTTATATGTCAAACCATAACTTCAATAAATTTCAGTTATGAAAATGTAATGCTGTAGTATTATAAGACTGTAACAGGGCTTCTACATAAAAACCTTCAATATCCTGCATAAATCAGATAATCTGTGCTATAAATCTGCCCTTAAATTTCAGGAGGAAGTGAGAAAGTGTACACTTTTTGAAGCTTTATTTGCTAATACATTATTTTGGGGGTATTTATTAATCACATATATTATTATGATTAGGTGGCAAATTTATTTATTTATTTTTATATGGTTTGATAAAGTGTCACAAATAACCCAGGCTAGCTGAAGCTCAAAGATGATCTTAATCTTCTCTTTCCCTTGCCTCCACTTTCAGAATTCTAGGTTTGCAAGCATGAACAACTAAGCACTGCTCTATGTGGTGATGGAGATAAAGTCAATGGTTTGGTGTGTGCTAGGCAAGCCCTCTACCATGATGAGTTACATCTTATACCCCAATGTAATATTTCAATTGCCCTGAACTACTCACTAATCAAATCTAGTATTCTTTACATGACTAGTAGAAAGCTTAATTCTATTTTGCAAATACTAACACTACAACACTAAAGTGCTTAAGAGACTACAAGATGCATAGATATGACAGTTGTTTTCAACAATTCAAAAGTTCGGCATATTTGTATCCTCTTATAATTTATCATATCTCTTGTGACTCTGTCCACACTAGTTCATTGTCTAACCACACTTTCATGTGGACACACGGGAGTGCCTAACTCTTGTTCATGTCTCTGATTCTGTCCCATTACTATTCTTACTACGTATCACCACCGCTGTGATTACAGGAAAAGCAAATCTGATCTTTTTTCTTCACAATGGTCTGAATCGCCTGACGATTAATACCAAGCTTCTCTCCATGATGTACCAGTTTTTCCATGATCTTTCATCACACCGAACCTACTCTTAGTTCTGCTGATTTCGACTGCATAACGAAGTACGGTCTTCTCTACTCAAACCTTTGTGCCCTTCCCTGAACACATATCTATACCATGATCACTGCCGTTGGTGTGCTTTTTCCCACTTTCACTTTCTCTCTTTCTCACGTCTTTATACTTTATCATCTATAAAACACCTTTTACTCACACAGGCTCTTCTCTCAGGTGTCTTCTCCCTAGTATTCTTCACTCCTTTTGCACATACAATATGTGTGATTTTCTTTCCCTCCCATTGCAGCATTTACCTTTGACTGTTTGTTCTTATGTTATATTAAATTACAAGTACACCTTCATTCATTTTTTCTGTTAGACACTGGCACCTCCTGTTATATAATATGCATATATTATAAACTGACAGATGAGTGAATAATCTAATATATTTGGAGACCTTGAAGCATACATATACAATGTCTTAAATCTCTTTACATTTAAGTGACAAATAAACTATATATTTCCAGTAAGATAAGGGAGGTTTTCATAAAAGGAAGATGACTCTGGGTTATATCCATAGAGGATACAAGAGACTAGATTTTAGAAAAGTAATTAGACTTTCATATTTGTAGAGAAAACAAGAAAGATAAAGAAGAGTGAGAGCAATGATGTACACATAGAAATGGATAAAGTGTACTGAGAAAAGAAATGTTGACAGTCTCCCCTTGGGCTTCTTACATGACACTGATGATTAAATAAATAAATAAATAAATAAATAAATAAATAAATAAATAAGAGATAAAGACAAGTTTTTTATTTAGCATTTTTTGCAAATTGGATATCATACATATATATTATTCCAATTAAAATAGAGCATTGGAATGAGTTATTCAATTTAATTTTTCTACTTTGTTCTTTCTTTTATGTTGTGGTTCATTCACACTGGCTTTGCATAAAAACCAAGAAAGGCTCTAGATTATAGCCTTCGGTGTTTAATGAGAACAGAAGAAATTGATAACATTATTCCTTTCTCGTTAAGATCCTTTATTTCTAAGCAATTGAAGTGGGGGTGAGCCATTTGGTATTCCCCTCGGATTGTTAGCCACCAAATGAGATATCAGCCTGCTAATGGCTTTTACACTCTCCCTCAGATAGCCTCTACATTTCTGACCTTTCAAAGTTTGGTAACATAATTGGTTGGCAGTGTTTTCTCTTTCCCCCAGGGTTAGTGAAACTCTCAAAGACAAGTAAAAGGAAAAGAAAGTTAAATATTTGCCAAAAAGGGAGAAGGCAATCACAAAATATCAGGGATGGATCAAAAAGAAAAAGAAAAGAAAAGAAAAGAAAAGAAAAGAAAAGAAAAGAAAAGAAAAGAAAAGAAAAGAAAAGAAAAGAATCATCATCAGAGGAAAAGCAAGTTTTTGGCCTGATTGCAAGTCTATTTTCTAAGTTACAAAGCCCCAGATTTAAGTTCTGTGTTCTGCTTGATGGCTATGCATTAATAAGTGGGGTGCATCAGTAAAACACCAATCCTGGGACTTAGAAATGGTAGATTTGGGAGAAGCAATGTGCTCTGAATGCAATTTTATTCGGCATAATAACAATGCCCTTTCTTTTCAGTCACTTTGGAAGTTTTATACACTCACCAGAATACAAAGTACATAACTAACTCTGGTGTTAGATAATACTCTTTGCCTAATAATAAGAGAACTACATTAAGTGCTTTTGGTTGGTGACTCGGGATTTTATCCATCTGTTGTGAAATAATGCTCTGAAGCATATACAATCTTTCCCGTGATTATATTCAGTAACTAAACTTCCTTATTTTGATTCCAAAAAAAAGAAAATGTTATGATTAAAACTACAAAATATGACTGAATCTATGGTATCATATACAATCAACCACACACACAAGGCAAGGGGCAGATAACGTATTTGATTCTTTGATTTTTATATTCACAAGAAGAAAGGAAAAAGGGTCATCAACATTCAGAAAACTCAAGTCAGTGTCCAACCCAGTGTGATCTCTGTACAAATATAGCTGGGGACGAACAGAATTACCTTAGAGGCCTTGTTAATAAGAAATACAACCATTTCTTGGGGGGGGGGAGGTTAATGATCACTAACTTCCAAATGAAAATACTTAACATTTGCCTTTATTTTAGCATTATATTTTATTTACATTTCAAATGCTATCCTCCTTCCCAGTTTCCCCTCCACAAACCCCTATTCCTTCCCCTGCTGCTTCTATGAGGATGATTCCCCACCCACCCACCATGTCTCCCCACCTAAGCATCCCCCTACACTTAGGCATCAAGCTTTCACAGGACCAAGGGTCTCTGCTCCCACTGATGTCTGGTTTCCTGCAGTTATAAAGAGCTACCTCTCCTGCTATTGTTTGCATCAGTGCCATTTAATGAGAGTTTCTAAGAAGCATGACTTGGTTAGAGAATTTCAGATGCTCACTACAGTGACAGAGGTTTATTGACTTTCATTACACATGCTCCAGTGAAAGATTAAAAATTAGAATAAAGAGCAATGACAATGATATCAAACTGTACTTAGGCTGTGAGTGACTCAATCTCTTAATGATGGTTCCAGTAGCATCGCTCATCTCCCTTTATATCTCATACTGTTTTGTTTTGATTCTTCCATGTAACAGCATAGTCTATATCATCTCCCCTTGAGCTATAGTAAAAATTTGATAAAAGTATACTGGATATGAAGATATGTAACTTAAGATATGGTACAAAATGTCATACCTTGGGACAGTCCTCTCTTATGACATTTTCTTTTCTTTTTTTCTTATTTACTTTATTATTATTATTATTATTAATTTTATTATTATTATTTTCTTTATTTACATTTCAAATGCTATCC
>NC_034592.1:85263584-85278193 GCF_900095145.1 Mus pahari
CCACTTCTGTGTTTGCCAGGCACTGGCATAGCCTCATAAGAGGCTGCTATATCAGGGTCCCTTCAGCAGAATCTTGCTGGCATGTGCATTAGTATCTGGGTTTGGTGGCTGATGACATTTTCTATAGGAAGTATGTGAAGTATCTATTTTCTATAGCATGGCATGTTGCTGATAGAAAATAGATACTTTACATGCTAACTAAATTACCTACATGCAGAAACTATATGGAGGACTACTTTTAAATAAAAGTTCTAGACAAAAGCTAAACTCTTCTCAGCCAACAGTCACTAGTGATTTGAGATAATAATATTGCGTTATTTCCTCATCATGAAGAAAAACCTACCTGCCATCAGGACGTTCTATCCAGTTGCAAACTCACAGAATTTGTGAGGAAACCAACATGTAAGTTTGCAGATTATTTTCCTCCTTTGTGCAGCAATTAAAATCAAAACAACTTTAAACCTTAATCTTAACTTTGTCTGCCACCATCAGACAAGCTTTCTCTTGCAGTAGATGGTAACAAATATAGAAACCCATAATGGACAATGTGCAGAGAGTGAGAGATTGAAGATTTCAGTCCTAAATGTCTCCTTCAAATTTGTCCTCTCAGTTCTCAGGGAACCCTGCTGAAGTGTAGGTAGAATGATTTCAAGGAGACAGCAATGAAACAAGGCCTTCTAAACACTCCAGGGTCAACACACGCATGACAGAGACTATGGAAACATACACAGGCTCTTCACAGATCTGCACAAGAAGTAACGGGCTGAAAAAAGTAGGCACAAGCCCTCATCCCTAACTCAGAATCTATCTCCACTTGATAACTACTCACAATAAAAAGTTAGTTTTCTGCACTGGGGATACAAACCATGCCTAAGGGATGGGCCCACGCCAAGCAGTAGATGGCCAGCACAAAATCAACTCAATGGCATCCTTGGAAGTTACTTATCTCAACATGTTTTCTCACAGCATTTTCCCCCTTATTATCTTACAGGTCATTTGTGTCTATATCATGGCTTCTAGTTTTGTGTTTTTCTGGGAATTCTATGTCTACAACCAAGTATGTTTCTACTTCTACTCAAGGACAAAAACCACATGATCATCTCATTAGATGCTGAGAAAGCATTTGACAAAATCCAACACCCCTTCATGATAAAAGTCTTGGAAAGATCAGGAAATTCAAGGCCCATACCTTAACATAATAAAATAAATATATAGCAAACCAGTAGCTAATATCAAAGTAAATGGAGAGAAGCTGGAGGCAATCCCAGTGAAATCCGTGACTAGACAAAGCTGCCCACTTTCTCCCTATCTATTCAATATTGTAATTGAAGTCCTAACCAGAGCAATTCGACAACTAAAGGAGATCAAGGGGATACAAATTGGAAAGGAAGAAGTCAAATATCACTATTTGCAGATGATATGATTGTATATGTAAATGACCCTAAAAATTCCACCAGAGAACTCCTAAACCTGATAAACATCTTCATTGCAGTAGCTGGACTACATGTGTTTCTTATGCTTTTTCTTTGGCTCTTGTTCTTCTGTTGCTTTTTGTTCTATTCTGACTTATTTTTTAAAAATAAAATATTATTTAATTCAATTTTTATATTATTATTATTATTATTATTATTATTATTATTATTATTATTTAGATGCCTGTTGGCTTCTAAGCAGAAATGTACAAGGTGTGGATTCTGACAGGAAGGGAGGTGGGAAATATATTGGTGAGCTGGGGGAGAACAAACTGTATTGAGAATATATTATATGAAATAACTATTTTCAATAAAAGAAAATAAAAAAAACTGTATTCAATTTATAATTAGCCAGGTATACTAGACACTGGGGATGGGGAAATAAGATAGAGGTGTGATCCATTCTTTTCTCAAAATTATTTGCTAAATGGGTGATGAGAAACATCAGATAGATATAGACTTAAATAAGTATAGTAAAAAATAAGCAAAATTATTTTACTTCATGGTTGTAGGTCCCTTAGAGGTTTGGAGGAAGTGATATTTCTTTGGGGGAAGAATTTGTCACTTAGGATCCCTCCTGTTAGGCTTAGCTTACAATAATCTGATTCCTTGACCTCTGCTATTGAAAGGTACAGTAGCATGCGAAGACATACTTGTCTTTATATCCAAGAAAATATAGAAGCATGAAGTGCATTCAAATTATTTTCCTTGTGATAAAATTCCTAATGCTAACTGGGAAGAATAGCAATGATTATACTTAATATTTATTGAATGATATTTCTTCTCCAAGAATTGCAATATGATATGGACAGAGTTAATCCTTCAGAGAAGCATGGTAGATAGAACTCATTCCTTAAGGAAAAGGTGTTCCAGTGCTCTGGAAGGTATGCATAGGAGAGGAAAGAGGAAGTTGGAGGAGGTGGTACAGCAGCCACTGGACTCAGGTCTTGTATCATCCAATATAGGGATAATGTTATCGTGCAATTGTTTCTTAGGGATTAGAGTTAGCCTTAATTTCTATTAAAAAAAAAAACTAAAATAATAAAAATGTTAGTGATGTGAACTGCAGTTGGGAAATTTAGCAGAGATGCTGCAGTTAATTCTAAGACCTCAACTGATATTTGCCGTCTTCTATGTCTACCATCTCTTCAAGAGACTTGCTGTCTTCAGGATGCTTAAAAACTAGAATGCCCCAGGCTTTTAGAATTCCTGTGGGGTAAAAGTACCCACTTGTCAGGCATGTATCAGAATGTGGATGTAGTAATGACCTACTTATATTAAATATTGGACAGAAGGAAAATGAATAAATAATATATCATATCGGTATTTTCAAAATACTACTCTCATTACACTATTAAATTCCTAGGGATGCAATGAACACAGAAAAGTAAGAACACTTAATTCTTGCTTCCACAACTTTCATTAATGAGTTTACCAAACAGTATCATATGGAATATTAACATAGCTCTGCTGTTTTATATAGTAGGAACAGAAGTAAAAGCATATACTAGGTACTGTTCTTATTATAACAAGATAGCTAGTGACCAATTTTAAAGGGGGAAGGATTTATGTTAGCTTATGGGGATAAAACTACAACAGTAAGCAGTCATGGCAGGTGTGTGAGGGTGCTCTCCAAGTCCGATAGGCAGTGAGAAAGCAGAGAGAGAAGATGCTTGAAGGAACTGCTTCCATCATTTGTTCTTTTCATGCAGTCAGAAATTCTTGTTTATGGGATGATTGATACCTCCACATTTAGAACATGTCTGATGGCTTTCTCCACTTAGCTCATGCTTGCAGGAAGCAACCTCACAGAAATTCGCAGGAGTGTGTCTTCTAGGTGATTCCAAATTTAGTCACATTTACAATGAAGTTTAACCATCACAAACTACAAATTTTAAGCTGCAGAAAACATAACACATATCTGTCTTTGCAAAACTAGGATAATAAAGTTATGTAGTGATAATATTGTTACTATATTTCACATAGGAATGAAATGCTGTTAAATCATGTCTTACTTGTAAGCCCAAATTTTTAAGAATCTTCACTCTCTTTAGTTCCATTTGCAAGGCCATCTAAAATCATGTAGGTGGAAGCAAAATGAAAGTGACATTTATATTTTATACCTAGTTTTCCCCCAAACCAAACAAACAAGAGAAACTGTTCATAAAATGGAGTTAAGAAAATGATGTCTAGGCTTAGAAATTTTCTAGCAGGGACTTGGCCACCTCAAGATAAGTAAGGATAAGATATTATAAGAGAAAAATAAATGAAAAGCTCTGAAGAACTATCAATACAATCCTCATAAAGTTATCATGTTGGATTTTCCAAGAAATCAGGCACATCTTATAAGCACTCTACCCAGGCTCTGATTGTTCTGTTAAGAAGCAAGGTTTCCTGGGACATTGAACTTTGTATGAGCTTTGTAGTGAAAAAGAACTGGAGGTCAAGAAGTAAAGTCCATAACCATTACTGTGCTGTGACTTAAATGTACATAGCCACTGTGATTGTTTGTATATTCTTGAACCAGGGAGTGGCANCATTTGGAGATGTGGACTTGTTGGAATAGGTGTGACCTGGTTGGAGTAGGTGTGTCACTGTGGGCATGGGCTCACCCTAGGTGCCCGGAAGTCAGTCTTCCACTAGCAGCCTTTGGATGAAGATGTAGAAATATCAGCTCTGCCTGCGCCATGCCTGCCTGGATACTGCCATGCTCCCACCTTGATGATAATGGACTGAACCTCTGAACCTGTAAGTCAGCCCCAATTAAATGTTGTTTTTTTTATAAGACTTGACTTGATCATGGTGTCTGTTCACAGCAGTAAAACCCCGACTAATACAGGCACCCAGCCTCGCTGGGCATGGAGAATGCAATTTCTTGGAGAGCCAGAACAAGGCTACTCAATTGCATGGTTCTTATGTGCACAGGAATCTTTAGGAAGATAAAAATGGAAGGGCTGACTGACTGAGTCAATATATAAAATTACTAATCACATCAAAGGAAATCATTAATAAAATATTTTACGTTGCCAATATAATATATACATATACAACATATACATGTTACTTAAAACAGTTGTGTATGTCCCAGCAACTCAGATAAGCAAATAAAGCATATACTATTAAAGCAATTTTTAGAAATGGGTTCTAAAAGAATTGTAAGCAATAGTAAGATGTCCAGCATTGCAGGTGTAATAGGATATCTTTTCTGTTTGTAGCACATCAGGTGCATAGAAGTAACCAGCTAAATGTGAAAAGAATGTTATTCTATCTCTTCACTCTTCCAAAGAGGGAACATTTTACCTGAAGCAATAAGAACCCACAGATTACCCCGCTTCAGCTAACAAAATCAAGTGTCATTAAGAAAAATATAGCTACTGATTCTTAGAAAAGATAGGCTAATAACACCGTGCAATTATGAGACTATGCATCACCTCTACATTCCTTTACAGGTAGCCCAAAGGCACCAGCAGCACATCTCGGGTTGTGCTAAGACAAACCCATCCTTTTAAGGCCCACATGACCGTGTTCCCTGCACACATAGGAATAGAATGTATAAAAGTTGGGTTTCAGAAGCAGAATCTCCTGACCTTGAAGCCCAACATTGTAATTTATGAACAATATACAGGAAACACATATCTTAACATCTATACATTTGCTTCCACCTAATTATGTAGGAGATAAAGAGTATCATAGTTATTCTAGCACAGCACATTTCAGAAATTGAAAGGCATTCATACATAAAGTACTCAAGACAACATCAGATGGGGAACAACTGTATAATACATTTATAATCTATTATCTATTGTTTATTCATATTCTACCCAACATTCATCTATTGGTCTTCTTCCTGCTCTTAATCCTTCTTCATCCTCATCTTTTGTGCCATTTTTGCATGGAAATAATTTTCCAGAGATAAATAACCCACAGTATACATACTCTATATCTCTCACACATTTTTTTTTCTTAAAATATCCACAACTACTTTGACCAGTTTTCTGAACATCTGTTTTTATCACCCCAATGCAAAATCTTTCTGAATCAGCTGTTTCGTTATTAGTCAACCTCTTTGTGAGAATCCAAGACAGTTTCCTCTCCCATTTTAACAGGATTGTATTTTAAAGTCTCTCTCTGGTAACTATGCTGTATGTGTTAGATTCAAGTAAAGCTCAGGAGATTTCTCTCCAGAAATTCTGAATCATGAAAAGAAATATGTAAAGTCCCAATCCAAAAAACTAGAAAACATTAATGAAATATATTTGTTAACAATAGAAAGTAATTGAAAAGAGTTATAAATAAGTAATTTATGCTGTCTAAACTTTGCAGTTGATCTTTGTATGTGGTTATGATAAGTCTGTAACAAAGCCATAAAAAAACACTGCAAACTGGTAGAATATACGATGGACATCAAAGTACACAACAGAATGAGTTCAAGGCAGAACTGATTTCTCTAGGTTGAGTGTCTTGTTCCACTGTGGTTATTTCTGGCAAATGTGGCATTCGTTGGATCTAAGATTGAATACCTCAACCTCTGCCTGGATATCTTGAGTGTGTCTTGTGTCTCTTCACATGTGACATGGTACATTGGATGAAAAGCTTACCTTACTCCAGCAGAATTTACTATTAATTTAACTAACTTTCTGTAGTGGCATGGTTTCCAAATGAAGTCAAGCTAAGAGCCTGGCTATTTTGACTTCCATGTGTGAGAAAGACTTCAACTTCTTCTTTTGGTCTTTTCCCAACCTGAATCCATGGCCATCCCTGTCTATTCTGTGCACTACTTCTCTTTCAGAACAAGGTCCAAGAATGGAGGCATATGAGGAGATTTCTGAGTGCTAGTGAGAATACTTTAAGAAAATAAGACAATACTCTTATGACCTCAGTTTCTTCAATACACAAAATTGTTCTTGGGATGTGTTTTCATGCCCCTCTTGGGTGTAGCACATAAGAGTAAGTGTACTTAAGATTATTCTTTATTGCTTGTTTTGTTATTCAATTGAGTGTTTAAACTATCCTTTATTTGCCTCTATGGAAAAACATAAATTTTCCACATGCATCTTGTCCTTGTGATTGTATACATTTGGCACTTCAAAACTTTACTCCGGTGACCTACCCTTTAAAGTATGTATTGTCTGAGGCTATGAGTAAAGCCAGCTATCGCATGAGAATTTAGTTTTCATGCTTCATCATTAGCTCCATTATCCTGGGTCTCACTGGTTATATAGTGATGACACCACTCAACTTGCTTCTTTTTTTGTTTTCTTTTCTTTTATTAAGTCCATCAGCATTCATTTCTTGGGCTTGTTATCAAAAAAAAAAAAAAAAAGAACCCAAACTACCACATGTTACATTACCCATCGACCGAGCTACAGTAAAATTGTTTTATTGGTAATTCAGCATATAAAATAAAATGGATAATAATTTTGTTATTTAGAATTAGTTCCTCCGATAACACAAGTGTGTACACATGAAAGCAAAAGCAGGAAGGGTTTTCATATGTTAAACTGATAAGATGTGAAGATAGGACTGCTGGGGTAGGTGCTTTCTCCAAGATTGAGGATGAGCGTTCAGATCACTACAACCATTCTGGAAGATGATGTTAGCGTGCTCTTCATTTTCACAAACTCCTCTATGGATTTATCTCACAGTAACTCCTGGAACATACACACCAATATTTATGAAAATGTTCTTTGGCACTTTGTAAATATTGGTAAACTGTCAAAAACTATAAATACCTACCATGTGTTAAAAGTTTAAAATTACATAGATTTATATTTAACTGTACTAGGAAAACATGTTACTTCCTAAAACAAAGAGTAGAATGCTATATATAGTGATTTCCTACTTCTTTATGTAAAAATATGTAAGCATATTAACTCTACATATATATATATATATATGCATATACATATATATAATACATATAATACATACATATAATACATATGTGTTTAACACAGAATCTACACTCTATTAACCAAACTGTTCAAAGTACTTTCCTGAAAGAATGAATTTAACTAAATGAAACTTGGTTGAAAGATGATTGAGGGATTCATCTTTCAGCATTATGTAACTCTAACAATTTTTCTCTTAAAAAAATAAAACATGTGCACTAATTTGACAGAAAAACTAAATTAGGTAGATCAGTGTCACCTACTCTTGTCTAAAATCAAAAGACCTTGTAAAGGAAATTCTCACTGAGTACCTTTGCAGTAGAGAGTTATATAAAGTTTTAATTGCCATTTGGAAAAAAAAATACACCTAAGCACAAATACAGCTAGAAAGTAACTCATTTAGATAATCTGAAAGAAAAAATTAGATTAAAATGAACTTGTATATAACTGAGGTTGAGAGGAAATGCTGGACTGTCAGCAGTAGGTTAACAGCAGGTGGCAAACTTTGGGCTGCACAGCCAGATCCACTTCCAGCAGGAACTGCAGGCCAGCTGTGGGGAGTGTAGCAGGCTCCAGGTGTCACCTTCAAGATCTTCCACAGCTGCAGTTTTCAGGGCCCAAATAATGCCTTCCTTAGAACCACCAGCATCTGGCAAGTGCACAGGGGAGGAGGTCATTATTTCACCTTCAGCAGGAGCAGTTCTGACAGTCAGCACTTGCTCCCTGCCACCTTGGCAGAGACATTATTGGTTTGCATCACATTTCCTTTTCTGCCCAGTCTCATCCTCTCACCATTCCCTTCATAGATATTGATCTCAAATCCCAAACTATGCTACCAAGACACTTCATCTGAAACACACAAGAAAATATGCCTATGCTTCTGTATTTATTATGTCCTTTAACAACACGGGGCAGCATGGTGAGCATCAGATTGTGTTTGCTCATCTGCTACTGGACATGCAATAAAGCTACTGGCAACTTGTGAGCTTAAGAATGAGTCCTTGCTTCCCTTTCTAAAGCTCTATAAACCAAGCAGTTGCACAATAATTCAAAACCTCAACAGCTCATCACCCCATTGTGCAGAAGAGAAAATATTTAATGAAACGCTTTACGAGAGATAATCCAGGACAAATGAAAACTTTGCAAAGCATAAATAATTTGGGTAAAATATTGCACTGAAACAAGTAGTTATTTCATTGAGGCATTGTATCAGCCACCAATTATTTCATAAAATGCTATGTACAACATAGATGATAATTTAGGAACACACCTCACTGGATAATTATTCAAGACTGTTCAATAAAAGTTTACTCAAAACTAGCAATTATTTCTTTAACAATAAGAACTTATTCAGAAAGAGTTTGCAAAAACCTGCCATGAATAGACACACTGAAGGAAACCCACGCATGTACCAGAGTCTGTGTTACAAAGGATTTTAAGAGAGTAAACATCACAGACAAAAATGCTCTGTTTATTGAATAAGCTCTTTCCCCTCTGATTATTTATGTCTTCCTTTGTGTATCAAATATCTGTATGGCATCTGCCTCCTTTTCTAAAATAGGAAATAATTTGGTATATGTGTTGTGCAGCATGGGTGCCTTCTGTTGGCCTCCACCTTACTGGGTCTTTTTTTTAAGATTTTATTATTATTATATGTGTGTGATGCACTGTATATATATACACATACATGTGCCTAGTGAACTCATAGACCAAAAGAATCCCTAGAAACTAGAATTTCAGGTGGTTGTGAGCCATCATGTAGGTGCTGAAAACCAGTCTCCAGTCCTCTACAAGAACAGCATGTACTTGTAACTTCTGAGACATAACTCTAGACCCATGTTGCTGGGTTACTTTTGGACATTATATCTCAGTGAACCTGAAGCCATTGACTCAGCTAGAGTAAAAGGGCTTGGTCAGTGGAATCCAGGGATCCAACCGTCCCTGCCTACATAATATGACCATCATGCTTGGCATTTTATGTAGATGCTGGGAAGCCAAATTCAGGACTCTGTGTTTACTTGGCAAGCCTAGTACTGAGCCATACCCCAGAATCAAAGGTAGGAAATATTTGTGATACATAAAAAAACATTCTTGTTTTGGAAGGGAGTTTTAAAATAGTTGGGGAGTGCACTGTGCACAAAGAGACATCTGTGTTTTTGTGTGTACTACAAAGGAGCTAAGGAAGGATTTACGATGTTGTTCTTTCTTACTTTACCTAAGATTCACCACGCTGGTCCTGTCAACTCTACACAAGGTTTTCTCTAACTCTCTGAATTTGCCTCAAATTTTCTTAATTCTCTCCTGGCTTTTTGCAATTGTGCTTAAATCATGAGGACTTAAAAATGTTTTTTTACCTTGAATTCAAATATGCTGTTGATGGATTTCACACATATAATGTTAATGAACCACTAAAATATTTTAATATTAATATACAGTGAAGTAATATTTTGAATATAGTGGGCTCTATAAAATATGTGATTATAATTCATTTACCTAGTGGTTAATATGGTTTCTAGGAAAAAAAAAACTCAGATTGTATAGGTGGCTATATTAACACTGACTGTTCCTAATAAGCTTCACCTATCTTCCATTTGAGAGAAGACACACTCCTCTTGGTCACTTAGTCACTCTCTCATTACCTATCTCACAAGTACATGAAAAGAAATTGCATAAACATCTATGAATAGCTTTTCAAGTATAAAGCACTATATTAGTAACTGTGTACACACTGCATGCTAGAACACTAGAACTTTTTTATACTTTCATACATATAACTTGCTATTCCTTCAACAACTGTCCCCTCTTCTTTTCCCTCTAGCTCTTGGGAAACTTTTGTTTCTATGAATTTGAACACTTTAAATATTTTTAGACTCCACATACTTCTCATAGCACATGTAAGCTGAATTCCAGCTAATGCCTTTCAGTGACCATCTTGCTTGTCTTAACAAAGCACACCCAAGGTTCATACTGTTGTTGAGTATTACAAGATGTCCTTGTATGTGGTTATACTGTTTTTGGGTGTACAGGTTTTCTTTGGCCAATACATATTTCGTTTGATTTCTGAGCTACAAAACTAGCTGCAATAACTAGCTGCTGGGGAAAACAGGATAAAAATGTTTAAAATAGGACTTTTATTTAATCCGCCGATCTCACTTCTGGATATTTATCCAAAGGGATTAAAATCAAGATCTTGAAGAGACATTTGCACACTTATGCCATTTAATTTTATTCTTGAGATTTATTGTTACTTGAAATTATCTTCCACACAGGCATAGCTGCACATGTCTATAATTCAAGCATTTGGGAAGCATTGAAAGAAAGGCAAAGGGTACAGAGTTAGCCTTGGCTACTTGGGGTGTTCCATAGTTAGGCTAGAAGGCAGTCTGGGCTACATTAAGGCCCTGTCTCAAAAAGAAAAGGAATATCTTTTTTATTTATTTATTCCTTTAATTTTGTATGATCCTCACCAGAATATAAGCCCCTCTAAGCCCTCTTTACTAAGATTAAAATAATGACTGCTACTAAGAAAGTGTTAAATAATCATTAAACAACCAAGTTAATGTGCAAAACAGGGTTAAATAAATGATCCTCCAAATTGATCTGAAAGGACAGTGAGAAGCGTTTTGTTGGATGGCAGCTGACTATGTTAACAAATCCCAAGAGAGTCTATACATCTTTCTACCCAGACACCTCACTCTCAACATTTCTGCCAGTGACTCATTTACTCAGGAGACATTTTGAAAATATTTCTGTGTTCCAGGCTCTGTTCTCGTTGCCACAGTGCCGAACAGCACCTACAATTAACTGAACCTCTGTCACTTAACTACCCAGAGTCAAAAAAAGAACTGAACTAGAATATATGATAAGTGAACCACAAAACAATGACTTTGATAAGATGTGTAAAGTACCTAGATAGCAAGGAAAGACTTCTCTGGGGAAGAATTAACACCCATGATCAAACGTGGTAAGAAGATAAGCCCTAGGACAGTGGCTCTCAACCTTCCTAATGCTGTGACCCTTTAATACAGTTCCTCATGCTGTGGTAACCCACAACCATGAGGTCTTAGGAGACCCCCATGAAAGGGTCTTTTGACCCTGGAAAGGGTTGTGACTCACAGGTTTAGAATCTCTACCCTAGAGGGTTCAGGGAGAAAGAGGTTTAGAAACACCTGAAATTCAGTTCCACTGAGGTATGTGATAGATATATGGCACAGAGAAAGTAGCCAGGACAGATGTAGATAATTTTTGTATACTTATAGCTAAAAGTTAAATAAATGAAATTTAGTAAGTAAGGCTGCACTAACAATGACCTTGACTTTTGAGGTTAATGCCATGTGAAAATGGGCTGGCCATGGAAGTCAGAAACACAAGAATGAAATAAATGTAAGCCACTTTTCAAATAATACAGATTTATTTTTATTTGTATTTTATTTAAATGCAAAAGTATTTATAAAAAGTATTTATATTGAAAGTATTAATAAAAGAAAGTTAAGATTATCATAGAACATGTTTTCTAACCATAAGCACTGCTAAGACTTTGATTCTCCCACTTAAAGTGTTATTTTTTTTTAATTATGCATATGAGCCCAGGAATTCTTGTGCTTTTATGAGTCCTTCTAAAAGAAAAGCAAAAGCAAAAACTATAAGAGATCTATAAGCAAATCTCCTTTTTCTTGATATATAAATAAAATTTAGAAGATGCTTTTAGTTAACAAAGTTTTTCCTAAAATGTAGAAAGTAAAATCATTGTGTTTCACCTCATTTCCACAAAACCAGATATGTTAGATAAGGTTTTGATTTAAAAACAAGGAAAGACATTTTTCCTCCTTCCTAATATATAGTCAGACAGTTATTAGAATATTATGAAGTCTTACTATAAATAATTAAGTGTATCTGCCAACGCCCCTGGTAAAACACATGACCTAAATGTATTTATGGGACACAGTACCTAAGCTGATTACCATGTGCTCATTCACTTAACTAATCAGAAGTAGTTTGTAAATCAAAACAAATGTCACAATCCTCAGAGCAAAGGAAAATTAATGATCCTGAATAGTCTATAATTCTCGCTTTTAAGAAAGCCAGTCCAACTGTTCTCAAACAAGTCGTAGCTGCTCATACTGGCCACTGTGAAGATCAAACCTAAAATATGCTTGATACATTTCTTTGCTCTGTTCTACACAAGTATGCAAAGTCTGAAAAAAAGAAAGTGTCTGCTTGAAAACCTTTTCTATCCTCTGTTGTTCCAAGATTAATGACTGCCACTTCCATTCATCCATACCATATAATTTCCAGCGTTCTGCCTTCCACATTAGATGTACTACACAACCCCTTGACTCAAGTTCAGTCATATCAATGAGCAAATGTGAAGCCAGCATAAGGTTGGAAAAGTGCTTACATATTTCAGTTCATTCTGTTATTTCTCCCTGATTGCACGAACACATGCTTGAGCTAGCTTGCTGGAGCACAGCTGAATAGCTCCAGTCACCCCAGCCAAGACTATCTGAGATCAGCCAAGAGCCAGATGATGCCCAGGTGGGCAAGTAAGCCTAGCCTAGACTCAAAGAACTGCCAATATCAGCATCCAATATCAGCCTCATAGCCAACCTGCAGATATGTGATGAAAATAAATGGTTAAATGGTTTTAATCCACACAGTTTGGAAGAAATTAGTTATACAGAATTATAAAGGCAAACATAAAAATCATATCCTGAAAGAGCAGATATTTTCTTTAGTAGCACTTGGTTTTTGGTTTTTTGGGTTTTTTTGTTTGTTTGTTTGTTTTGTTTTTTGGTGGTGGTGGTGGTGGTTTGTTTTTTTTTCTTACTTTGCAAAGATTAAAATGTATTAGAAAAATTTGAGTGAACCTACTAGAATATATTTCTAATCACAGAACCTGGACGCTAAGGCTACACAGTGAGTCCCTGTCTCAAAACCATAACAAAATCAGTACAATAATGGTCTCCCTTTAGTTCTAATTATATTTTCTACAAATCAGTATCTTTCCCATAAGTCGTAATCAAACTATGCTTAAAAAGTCTTTACTATTCATAGCATCTTGATATTGCAAGTTTTCATATTGAAGAAATACAGACTAATGATGTCATTCTACTAGCTGCTGCTTCCATGTTAGTTTTCCTTAGAATCAAAACTAAAAATTATCATTGAAAAAAAAGCTGACTTTGTTCAGCTATAGGTCATAGAAATCTATTTAGAATACTTTTCATGGATTCAAACATACAGTGTAAAGAACACCACACCAACACTGAGTTATTGCAGTCTGCTAGGAAAATAGAGAACACAAAGCAGAAGCAGTGCTGTGTCAACCATAAGCTCATGAGGAATACATGCCATGGCTTGTCTTGTGTCTTAACCACCTGTATTTCTCAGTGCAGTATAGTGCAAATGTAACAACACACCAGTGACATAACACTCCATCATAGTGCGTACCATAAATCAAAAAGGAGCATATGTAAATTACATGGAATAAAAGACTCCAACTATGTCTAAGAAGAGCAGAGTACTAATCAATATTCTTCTGTAATGATGTCAAAATTATGTTGTAATGTATAACTAGAAATAAGTAAAATATTTAAAACAAAGAGGTCAATAAAGAAATTATAAAATTAACTACTTCTGAGTGATGTATAATGTGCAATGTGAAATATAAAGAAAAAACATATAGTGGATCACACAAACAGGAAGCATACTAACACACTAACATTAAATTTTAATTATAGTCAGAACTATTGCATATAATAATTGCAGAGGCTATAAAATACAACAGGGAAAATCCCATCTTATACACTTAGATATTTTATATAAAAATACAGAAAGGTGTGAAAAATGTAGAACTCTCTGCACACAAGACTCAGGGACCATCATGGAGAACAGGGTGGAAAGATTATGACAGCCAAGGATGGGAAGGGATCCAAGTGAAACTGTGTCTTCTGGATATGGTAAGATTCTGTACTCACCAAATCACAGCAGCTGTGGTTGCCTGCACAACGCATGTACAAGATCAAGCCAGTCAACATTCCAGCATAGAAGCAGAAGGAACTCTCGATCCCGACATTTAGCTGAGGCACTGTACTGGATAGCTTTATGTCAACTTGACACTGCTGGAGTTATCACAGAGAAAGGAGCTTCAGTTGAGGAAATGCCTCCATGAGATCCAGCTGTAAGGCATTTTCTCAATTAGTGATCAAGGGGGGAGGGCCCCTTGTGGGTAGTGCCATCTCTGGGC
>NC_034592.1:85279758-85290235 GCF_900095145.1 Mus pahari
GCAGGAATAGAAACCCTGACTAAGACAGGCACTATTGACAGATAGTTGCCTCTGGGAGAAGGAGAGTCCATTTTCTTCAAAGATGGAGACTTTGTAAGCAGATGACAGTGGTCTACACTCATGAATATACAGGTATCAAAAATTGAAGTTGGGAAGGTAATATGTAATACACATCTTCCCATGCAACTGATAAATTCTGCTAACAAAAGAACTGCAGACTAGGTAAAAAGCACAAATTTCAATTAGAAGCTGTAACAAAAGTAGTAACTTCAAAATTTTTACAACAGTACATCACAAACGTGTGAGTTTTAGAAGCTGGAGTCCACATTTTATTGTAACCTCAGGACTCAAGGCATAAGGCAAAACTCATCATGACGGTCATGGTAGTGGGGAGTCAGTGCAAACTACCTGCAGACTATGTCTCAGCTGCCTTTAAAGGGGATGAATTCTGAAGGAATTAGACATAAATATATATACATATATACATGATAAATTGTGTGTATGTAAAAGATACATCAGATATCTGAAACTAAAAAGTAGTATATTTAGTAAAACCTATAACAAAAATGTAGGTTTTAAGGCAAAGGCAATTGTTAGAAATTGAAGCAGGTAGAGATAAAAGATAGGAAATGCTATTCAAAGAAAAGAACTAATCTAGCATGAAGACATATGTTGTATCAAGGATTATGCATAACAAATAATAGAATGGATTAAAATGAATAAATTGAAAGTTGAAATTTAAAAATAAAAAAAATTGATGTGTAACTACAGTGGGAAACATTAAAGGATACTTTTTCAGTAACAACATTAATAAAGAGGCAAAATCCAACACACTGTGACTAAAATGTGTGATCTCATTACAGATACCACACTAAACAATAGCAGAAGATACATCTGTTATTAGTACACAAAGAAGATTTACCAAAAGCATTCAATTATTCATAAAAGCAAAACAAACAAGTCAAAGCAGGTTCTCCGCACTAGCTGGAGGTAAGCCAGAAAAATTCAGAATTATTTGAAAATCAAAAATTCTAAGTAAAAACTAATAGGCAAAATAAATCATAAAATGCATTTGGAAGTCTTTGTAATTTAATTAGCATCAATATATAATGAAGCAAAATAGAGGACACTGCAAAAGTATAACATTGTCCTTCCTGCAGGCTGGACAAGAGAGCTGACCTATACAAAAAACCCCAGTACCAACAAAATGAACTCAGATCTGATTGACCTTGATTGATTCCACTAACTCCATATACAGAAGATGCCAAACTATAAATTAGAAATGTGTATTTAAAGAAAACCTTAACTGTATAAGTTAGAACAGAATGTTAAAGCTCAATGATTTAAATAGTTACTTCAAATATTACTAAAACGACAGAAATTTAACCATAAGAACAATTCCATGATTTCATAAGCCTATGAGCATAAAAAATATTCATTAGTTACTTCTCTTATTTATGTTTAACCAGAAGTAACTTACAGGATTCAGAGATTATTTGCCCACAATGTGGAGAAATATGGTCCACAGCAATACGAAGGTTAAGTACAGACTGCAGATTATGGGAATGGCAACAGGATCATGAAGCAACTGGTTGTATCTCAACTTTATCAGAAAGAGAGGCACTCGTTTGAGGAACGAATTTGGAAAAGTGTGGAACTGTGATGTGGAAAAGCCTTAGAATCTTGTAAGCAGAGCTTAATGAGCCCTTTTGGTGTGTGTGGAAAACCAGATGACCAACAAAAAGGGCACCATGAAATGCTGTTATAATGAGGTATTAGACAGAACCAAAGATTCTATATGGAAGTAGGTTAGGGACCTTTCTTTCTTTTTAAATTTTTTTATTGGTTATTGTATTTATTTAGATCTCAAATGTTATCCCCTTTCCCGGTTTCCCCTCCACAAAACCCATATCCCATTCTGCCTCCCCCCTGTTTCTATGAGGGTGCTCTTCCACCCACCTACCCACTCCCATCTCCCCTACCCCACTCCTACCCCACCACCCTAGCATTCCCCTAAGCTCGGACATCATAGGACCCCATCCCACTGACTTCAGATAAGACCATCCTCTGCTATATATGCAGCTGGAGCCATGGGTTTTTCCATGTGTATTCTTTGGTTGGTGGTTTAGTCCCTGGGAGTTCTGGAGGGTGTGGGGGTGTCTGATTGGTTGATATTATTGTTCTTCCTATGGGGTTGTAAACCTCTTTAGCTCCTTCAGTCCTTTCTCTAACTCCTCCATTGGGATCCCCCTGCTCAGTCCAATGTTTGGCTGCAAGCATCAACATCTTATTGGTCAGGCACTGGCAGAGGCTCTCAGGAGACAACTATATCAGGCTCCTGTCAGCAAGTACTTTGGCATCTACAATAGTGTCTGGGTTTGGTGGCTGTATATGGTATGGATCCCCTGGTGGGACAGTCTCTTCAGGCTCTGCTCCATATTTTGTCTCTGTATTTCCTTTAGACAGGAGCATTTCTGAGTTTAAATTTTAGAGATGGGTAGGTGGCCCCATACCTCAACAGGGGTCATGCCTAACCTCTGGATATGGTCCCTACAGGTTCTTTCTCCCTTTGTTGGACATTTCAGCTAACATTATCCCAGTTGGGTCCTGGGAGGTTCTTGCTTTCCTGGCATCTGGGACTTTCTGGTAGCTACTCCCAGTTTTCCATCCCCCATTGCTACACACCTCTGTTAATTTCCTAATCCTCTGTACATCTCCCTTGTCACCTCCCACACCTGATCCTGTCCCCCTTTTCCCCATCCTCCTCCTCTCTTCTTCCCAAGTCCCTCCTACCCTCTATTTCCCATATGTATTTTGTTCCGCCTTCTAAGTAGGACTGAAGCATCCACACTTTGGTCTTCCTTCTTCTTGAGCTTCATATGGTCTGTTAGTCTTATTGTGGGTATTCAGAGCTTTTGGACTAATATTCACTTATCAGTGCATACATATCATGTTGTGTTCTTTTGTGACTGGGTTACCTCACTCAAGATATTTTTTTTAGTTGCATCCACTTGTCCATGAATTTCATGAAGTCATTGTTTTTAATAGCTTATTAGTACTCCATTGCGTAAATGTACTACATTTTCTGTATCCATTCCTCTATTGAGGGACACCTGTTTTTTTTCCAGCTTCTGGCTGTTATAAATAAGGCTGCTATGAACATAGTAGAACATGTGGCCTTGTTATATATTGGAAAATATGCCCAGGAGTGGTATAGCTAGGTCCTGAGTAAATACTGTGTCCAAATTTCTGAGGAACGGCCAGAGTGATTTCCAAAGTGATTGTACCAGTTTGCAATCCCACCAGCAATGGAGTAGTGTTCCTCTTTCTCCATATCCTCACCAGCATCTCTTGTCACCTGAATTCTGATCTTAGCCATTCTGACTGGTATAAGGTGGAATCTCAGGGCCGTTTTGATTTGCATTTCCCTGATGACTAAGGATGTTGAACATTTCTTTAGGTGCTTCTTGGCCATTCAAGTTTCCTCAGTTGAGAATTCTTTCTTTATCTCTGTAGCCCATTTTAATAGGGTTATTTGTTTCTCTGGAGTCTAACTTCTTGAGTTCTTTGTATTTATTGAATATGAGCCCTCTATTGGATGTAGAATTGGTAAAGATCTTTTCTCAATAAGTAGGTTGCTGTTTTGGCCTTGATGACAGTGTCCTTGGCCTTACAGAAACTTTTCAATTTTATGAGATTCCATTTGTTTCTAGTTGTTCTTAGAGTCTGGGCTACTGGTGTTCTGTTCAGGAAGTTTTCCCCTGTGTCAATGTGTTCAAGGCTCTTTCCCACTTCCTCTTCTCTTAGTTTCTCTAAGTTCTCTTAGTTTAGTGTATCTGGTTTTATGTAGACCTTTCATATTATATTCTGGCAAGACTCTAGCTGAATCTGACCACTGCCTACAATCAAGTAAGACTAAATTCAGAAGTAACAGGCTACAGTTACACATAGGACCTCTCAAGGCAATTCAACATTGAGACTGTGATACGATTATTGTTCAGTGTTTTCTGACATCCACAAAGAGAATTAAGTCAGAAAGTTGTGAAAATAAGCAATTTCACAAGAAAAGGAGCATGGAAGAGTTCATATGTGGCTGTAACGTATCACATCTCCACAGATCAGGAAACAGAAGAGGAAATGCTAGTGTTCAGCTGGACTTCTCTTTCTCCTTTCTTCACTTACTCAGGATCCCAGCTTTTATCTAAAGATATCACTCATATTCAAGGTGACTCTTCCCTTCACTTCTCTTGAAACTCACTCAAAAAAATGAACCTAGACCCATGTCTCCTACATGACTCAAAAGGCAGCCAAGTTGATGATCAAGGTGAATTCTATGATAAAGATCAATGTCATCATGATGATTTTTACATAAAAATTAATGAAAATTATAAACTACCGGCAACTATAATGAAGAGCCCAATTTCTCAAATCCGAAATGAAAGAATTATAGTTATATCTTTGTAGTCTAAGACGATTTAATGCAGAGTATGACACTGTGACATGTAGACTATTCTAAGATAAATAACTTTGAGGAAATAGTATAAAAAGTAAGACCTCATTGACTTTCTTTCCTTCTCCCTTAAAGTTTATCATAAATGTAGAAAAGACTTTCTGACTTCCTATGACATGGGACATAAAAGCATGGTGTTAATGTGCCTCTCTTATCCTTTGAAGAAAGTCTTGTATCTGAAAATGAAGCATGAAAAAGAAAACTCTGAGGAGTAGTCTGTCCTAGCTACATTTCCTGTCAGAACCACTAGGTCCTATCTCATGACCCATGACACTAATCCTGATTCTTTAGTCAATAAAGCATAAATTATATTTCATAACTATTCCTACATGAATTTATTTCCTTAGTTTTCAAGTTTCAAGTTTGAAGAAATATAGATGATCTTATGTCAACCAATCTTGTTACAAGATTTACTCTGCCTCAACCATAAACCTAGGAATCTAGCAAAAGAAAAGATATTTTCTCTCTATTACAACACTAGAAAATAAAAATAAATATATTTCACATATTTCTGAAGCACTTTATAGTTTATATATTTGCCTGTATGCCTTTTATGCTTTGATCAGACACTTATTGTCCATATGCAAGAAAATATCTAAAGGATATGACATTCAAGTAGTTAATTTCTTTGCTACTAAACTCTTAAGTTCCTGAAGGAAGACATGTTCATGTTTCTGTGTGCAATAGGGCAAGAAAAATACTTCTTTGTAAAATATTCTATTTATCAACCTAGCCCCATATTTTTTCAGTTGATAGAGCATGAACAGACACATGTTCATTCACTACACTTATTGACTTAAGTTCAAGAAAAACTTTTTCACATATTAGATTTTATAAGACACATGTTCATCAGGAACAATCCTTTGACAGGTTTTTTGGCCATATGAAACTGAATTGGAAAGAATAAAGTAAAACCCTAAGACAGACAGTGCTGCAAAAATACTCTTTGCCTTGAAGACCATAAAGCAGCTCCTGACTGAGTTTCCTTACTTTCATCAGCTCCACAAGAGCAGAATCTGTTCCGTTTCCTACCTGGTTCCTGCAGCCTAAAAGTCCAAGGTACTACATTAGACTTTAGCAAGTACTTGTTCTATAAATGAATGTCTTGCCTCATGAATCTGTGCTTTTCTGCCCATTTCAAACACTGATGTGTTTGAAATGTTGATAGCAACGATTTGACTTATGATATTACATAATTAATTATTCAGTCATATTTATAATTTAAGATTTTAATATGTGATACTAGAAATCTTATTAGCTACACACTGGTAAATCTATTTTTATGACATGCAAAAAGAAATTTCTGCATATTTAAGGGGACTTCAGAAATTTCAGAACCTGTTCAATGATTAAATTATCTGGAAAAGAACTGAGATCATATTCTGGGACGAGGTCCAAGTTCAAGGTTGAGCTGTTTTGTCAATACGGCCATAGACAGACACAGCACTGATGCTGGGAGTAAGAGTTCCAAGCAAAACTGAAAATCAATTGGAAAAACTTATTTTCAATAATATTTCAAGATTATATGACTAATGTACATTGTACTGAGATAATTTATCATCCCCATTGTCAGCAGTACAGTGATCAAATCATTTTGAAGGGAATCTATGACCATGATACTTTCATCCCTAAAGAAAAAGTATAGCACAACATTTCCTAAGGATAAACTATAAGATATGTTATAGAGAATACATACTTGTCAGAGGCATTGATATGAACATATTTTGTCTTAAGCAAAGCCCGACATGTGAAAAGAAATGATTTATAAAATGAAGCAGCAGATATATTTGATTCACAGATGTACTGTAGGGTTGACTGAAGTAAAAGGGAATTGAAGTTTATTTACATCTGATTCTTACTGAAGAATTACTTTTCCAGAAATATCTTTTCTATCATCAGCCTTATAGGTGTGTGTGTGTGTGTGTGTGTGTGTGTGTGTGTGTGTGTATAACATGCACTTTATTCTTTGAAGACCTTTCTATATCCTTGGCACCCAGTAGGACCTCAAAAATCATGTGTAATGTTAAAAATGATATATCTGATAAGTGGTTAAAATGCAGATTTAATGAGGCATTCATACCACTCAATAGTAAAATTCATGTTTAAATGCACTAGGCTGTATCTCATTGATAGAACACTTTCTGATGGTCCCAGGTTTAATCTACAGCATAAACAATGGCAAATACATACCCTAAATAGACATTTTTACAAAAGATATATGAAAATAGCTACCATGTATTTGTAATCTTTCTCATCATCCTAATTATCAGAGAAATGCAAATCAAAGCTACAGTGAGATACCTCGTAATAACTGTTAGAGTGGCCATTATCAAAGAGACAAAAGATAGAGGTGTCACTGAGGGTACGAAGAAAAGGAAACCCTGTGTGACTTTGGGAAGATGATCAATTAGCACAACCAGTGTGGATAACAAAGTGTGGGTTCGTCAAACCATGAAAAATAGAGTTCCGTGTGACCAGTCATGCTACCAACACCTGCCCAGGAAGTGAGATGGCATCAGCACCTTTTATGAGGCATCTGTTTTCCCATATCCATTTATAGCCTTGCTCACAACAGTGAAGGGATGGGAACAATCTAAGTGAGTGTGGGCAGGTAGATGAACAGATAAGGTGCATCTATACACTCTGGAATGGTAGTCAGCCTTTGAAAACAGAAATACCCTTTGTAACTGATTGAATGACCTTGAAGGACATTTACTGTGCTATGAGGTAATCCAGACACAGAAAGCAAAGGCTTGCATCATCTCACTCACATGTGGAACACAAAAAGGAAAAGTGAACAAAGACAAGCAGTGATTACCATGGATGAGGTGGAGAAAGCTCAAAAAACTAAGGACAGTAGATAAAGGTGTACAAACTTTGAGTGGTGTGGGATATCGAAAGCCAGAAAGAAAATTTACAGCCAGAGTCTTACCATTATATGTTTTATATTTCTCATACAGATTTTTCTAAGGATGCATGTTTTAGTTGCCTTTGCCACCTACACACAAAAAGGTAACTTGGTAGGTGATGGATGAGTTAATTTGCCTAAACACAGTAATGATGTCACTGTAAATATGTACAGGACATCAGGATGTCATACAATTTCAATGCATTCAATAAATAAGAAAGGTACCTGTCACAATTGGTGAATTGTGTGCCTGTGAGAACAGCCTGGCAGCTTGGTGGCTGTGAGGAAATGCTTTCAAACCTGTGTCAGTCCATGCTCCATGCTTTTTCTTATTTTTGTACTAGCTGCTATTCAGTAGAGACAGCCATTGCCTCAGGAAGAATCAGGGTTGTCAGAGGAGGGAGGCAGAGAAGCAAAGTGTCACTATGCGGTATTTGACTTCCAAAATAGTCACTTGAAGCCTGTTTCAAAGACAATGCTCCTGAAAGGCAGACCGCTTAAGTGAGAACTGAAATGTTAAAGAGGTTAGAACAGTTGAAAAAGGATTTTAAGCCCTAAAGAAGCAGAGCATAAAATTCATTCACGAAGAACAGATCAGAAGAAACCTAGATGAAAAGCTGGGGAAAAATTCACTGGGGAGGAAAAAAAAAAAAAAAAAACTAAGGTTACCCTGCTCAGGAGGGGACAGAAAGAAAAGGCACTGGGCAGAGGCCACAAAAACCAGGAGAGAAAGCAGGGAGAGAGGGGTAGGGAATGAATATGAATTTCCCTCCCCTGGGCTGTCCAGCTGAAAGAAAACAAGAGCATCCCTCAGGCTGCCCTCTGTCCTTTCAGTGAGTAACCAGTTGGTCTGGGTCAGATGACTCCTAGTTCCCCTTCCCTTTGCCAAGTCTGAGATCATCGGGCGCACTGTTGCCTGCATACCACATATCAATAACTCTAAAGAAGTATGCCTTAGCAAGATGCCAGATTCCATTCAGCCAGTAAAAAATACCCTCTATTCACAATGCCCTCTTCTATGATCCAAGCTGTCTGGAGACCCCACAACAGGTGAAGGAGCTCAATTCTCTGAGGGGGCCTATTAAGAAAGAAAACACTGACTGAGCAGAGTCAGTGTGCTGTTCTTCACTCTTAGGCAGACGAGGGGTAAACACTTCCATATCATACTGTGTTGCAGACATGGACAAATCTATGCTCAGCTACCACTAATTCCTAGAGATCTGTAACTGCAGCATGGCTCACATAAGACTGTGACACAAATGTGGTGATTTTCCCCTCTTTTATTCTCAGCACAGGTACAGAACTGAAGCAAAACTCCTCACTAGGATAGGGAAATTCTAAATAAGAAAGGTTGAAAACGATGTCAGCTTGGGAGCTTATTAAAGATCATTTCAGAAACCACCTTGCTGTATAAATTGAGAAGCTAAAGTTTGGGCAGGTCAAACTACCTGAGATCAAACCAAAGAGTCATTTTCTCTCTGCTCCTTATTTAAAAAAAAAAAAAAAAAAAAAAACTCTCGATTGAGAAATTCCTGAATTGTTTTTTCTGTTATCTCTTTTCACTGTCAACTATATAAATAGCTCAATTATAGCATTTGCATACTTTGTTAGTTCTAACTTGCCTCATTAAAGATAATACCTAATACAAACAAAGCCTTTTGAATATATTTGGTGAAACTTTTTATTTGCAGAATAATCTCTACCTCCATTCTCCTTGGATGGGTGGGGTGGATATCTTCTGTTTTCCTATATGCAGTCTGCACGTAACTGCAGTACCTTTCTGCTTGTCTTGATGGTCCTACATAGGTCAAGCCACTACCCCATCAGACTCTAACCTCACAGTTGTTCCCCCAAATACTGTTCAGAATGATCTAACCTCTTTAATCTTCACCATCTTCATCCTAGTATTAAACTGATGTATTTTAAACACAGTCATATAAATAACTGTATGCCATTTTGCAAGGTAGAAGGGTGATTTTTTTTCCCCCCTGTGGCTGTGTTTCCTACCTAAGTATATAGGTATAAACTTTGGTTATCTGGGGAAAAAAGAAGCATTTAGAGGTCATGAACTTAAAGTCACATTGGGCGGGGAGCAGGGAATCCCATCCAAGTTTGTGATGCAGTTTCCCGTGTTTATCCTTCTTTGTCAGTATTTCTTCAAATGAATAGCCAGGCTTGGAGACTTGGAATTCACAGAAGCTAAATCTAGTCACCAGTAAACTCCTGGTTTGCACCAGTGAGCAGGCTATTCATAATGATGACTCCTTAATTATGTACAACTACGGTTGGTGGTATCTGGTAGTCAGCTTCTCAGTCACTGGGTAGCTTCTCCGTGTTCACAGAGACTGAGTGATAGTCAACCCCTCAAAACCAAGATGGGAAACTCACTAAGATCAGACCACTACACACACAGGTGAGGCGCTCTACAGGGAGCGAACACTTCATTGGAGGCGTACAGAAGAGAACTGATATAAGCCATTCCATTCCTGGGGATTGCTCTGGAGAGAGATGCTGCCCCTTAGTGCGTTGGTAGGCATGGAGTGGATGTCCTTACAAAAGGGAAGTATCCATCAAATCTAAAGGAATGGTATTTTCAACCCACTGGCCAGTAACTTGAAGCAAATGCCAATTTTGTGGTAGTATCAGAAAGTAGAAGAGGAGGGTTTGCTATGGCACCTTCTTCCCGGATGGAGCATTATCATTATCACCTCACCCCGAGCTGACCTCTCAAAGAGTCAGAGGACTCTTTTACTCTCCTACCTTGTATCTTCTTGCTCCACTCAGAATCTAAAGTGTGCTTTGTGATTATACATAAAGGAAACAAGCAAGGCTCCCATGTTGGTCTAGAACTGTAAAATCATCATGACATTGATTCAAATTCTCAATATATGGCTGATACAAACAAATCAAAAAAAAAAAAAAAAAAAAAAAAAAAAAAAAAAAAAAAAAAAAAAAAAAAAAAAGCCCTTCCCTCTTCTATCAAAGTTTTTGAAGAACTTTGCAATAAACACTTAAGAAACACTTTGAATTAGTGACTGGGCTCCCCCAACTGGGAGATT
>NC_034592.1:85290246-85291276 GCF_900095145.1 Mus pahari
GTAAAATCATCATGACATTGATTCAAATTCTCAATAAATGGAAGACACAAACAAACCAAAAAAAAAAAAAAAAAAAAAAAAAAAAAAAAAAAAAAAAAAACAACAAAAAAAAACCCTTCCCTCTTCTATCAAAGTTTTTGAAGAACTTTGCAATAAACACTTAAGAAACACTTTGAATTAGTGACTGGGCTCCCCCAACTGGGAGATTCAGGTATTGCAATTTATCCTTGAAGTCTGTCATCATTTAACCCAATGCTTGCAAATAAAACATTTGCTTTGGAATCCGAATAAGAAAATGCGAATAAGAAAATGTGTCTCATTCGGAGATTTTCAGACCTAGTGCTTTTCTGTTCTGCCAAAATTCCTTACTGATGATATCATTATCCCTTCATCAGTGTTTCCTTAACAATTCTCTGCCTCGGACTTTATGTTAAACACAGTTGGAGCACATATGGGAGATTTTGAAAGTTTGAATTTGTAATTATGAACAGGACTTTGATAAATTAAAGGGCGTTTCAAGGAGGGACTCTAGGGAGTGCACCTTAAGAACAACGGTGGAGCTAATTACAAATGTAATTACAAACCGATTAGCACATTTAATCAATTTACAAATATTTAGCTTGAATGAGTAAAAATCGTGACACTGTAAGTGTCTTCACATCTCAGGTCTCTCACTTATCAGTGTACTGGGAATTAATTCTATTCCTCTGAAGAAAGGATTCTCAGCTTAGGAACTGTTAGCCTGTAAGGGTGGAGCCACTTCTTGTCAAAAAAGGCTGCCCTATGAAGTGTGGAATACTGGACAGCACCCCTGCCTTCCACCTGCTGTGTGCTTGTTGACATTGCCAAACATCCCCAGGGGGTCCAAAACATTTCAATTGAAGCCACTGTCTTGGAATTTCTAGCAATGGATTCTGAAGGAATTTCCAAAGAAGGTTGTAGTTGACTACAAAGGGGACTCCTACCTTCTTCCAAAATAGTTCTCTCTCTCTCTCTCTCTCTCTCTCTCTCTCTCTCTCTCTCTCTCTCT
>NC_034592.1:85291287-85308274 GCF_900095145.1 Mus pahari
TCTCTCTCTCTCTCTCTCTCTCTCTCTCTCTCTCTCTCTCTCTCTCTCTCCTGTTTGAAGATTTTTTCTGTTTTGGAATTTTGTGTGTGTGTTCCACACACACATATACCCCTAAGGGGTATATGTAATAAGGGGAATGACATATACCCCTTATTTCCCCTTTCCACCTCTCCCACATCCCTCAATTGGCCCCATGTCAAGTCCCTTTACAGTTGCCCATATGTGCATGGCTATGGGGCCATCTTCTGGAACATTAAAAAAACTACCAATGGCCATGTCCTCAGAATCAAGTGGTTGTCTCTCCAGCATGAGAGAGAATCAATTATCAATAGTCCCTCAGTAAGAGGTGACACTTGAAGATCATTGACTCTATTTATGCTAGAACAGTTCCTGGCTTGACCCTTGTTATAAGTAACAAGTAACCACAGATGCTTGTTAGCTCATGAGTGTACTAGCTATGCCATATCCAGAACACAGACTTTCACAGTCTTCCTCCCATCTACCAGCTTTATATTCTTTGTGTCTCCTCCTCTGATTTGTTTCCTGGGCCTTGGAGATGATGACAATAATAGAGCTGCTCCCTCTAGGGCTGAGCACTCCGCCCCTTATTGTCAGGACTCTGATCACTTCTGACTCTGCCCACTTCATAAAGAAGCCTCCGAGGTTTGTCAGTGCTAGGAGCTGAGCAGATGGTGGGAGTTTGGGCAGAATCTCGTCTTTCCCATCTTTATAAGAGATGAGAAATGCTCTTCCCATGTCACATTCAGATCACTTTAAGGAAAGTAATGTGCTCAGGGCCAGCGTCTGCGGTTGTGAGGCTTGGGACTTTAACAAGCTTCCCTTCCTGGAGAACTTGGATGAAGGACGGAAACCTCAGTGGGAAAATCTGTGAAGCATAATCCTGTACCGTGAGGACATGCTGAGAGGTGTTATTTTTAAGGTTTCTATAATTGTAATTTCATGGAATAATTATATATGATTCTGTAGCCCAAACAGAAAAACCTGGCTACCTAGAATGTCATTATTAATTAGCTACAGGTTTGATCAGCTATCCTCTTGAAGAATTTTAAAACATTTATAAAGCCATAATTAAAATTGTACTGTTTATTTTTGTACTGATCATCCAAGATGCATCATCCTTTTTAGAATCTATGATTAAAACCCATCTGCCTTCTTTTCATGTTCTCCAAAAACAGCAGAGATTCTTTCTTTTCTCTATATCAGAATGTGTGCTGGAATTACAGGGGGAAAATTCTGCTCAGTGGTTATTTGGTAAGGGTATGGTGGCCATCGGTGTGAGCATGTCTTGAACAGAGTATATTTTGCTACTAATTATAAAATTAGTGAATAAAATTGCTATTTCTGCTGACACATTTCCCAATGGAGAAAATTTTTTTATTTGCCAGTAGCTTTGGCTTTTATACACAAAATAAAAATGATTTTGTTTGTATATTTATTTATGGTGTGTGTGCATGCACGTGTGTGTGTGTGTGTGTGTGTGTGTGTGTGTGTGTGTCTGTGTGTGCATGCGCATGCACATTTGCTTTTGTATTTGGGTCTCTCTCTGTGCTTACATATGAGAACCTGTGATCAACTCACAGTATCTTCCTCAATAACTTCTCAGCTTGATTTTTGAGAGCCATTCACCTAACCCAGGAAATACTGACTTGGAATCCTCCCTAGTTGGGCTTACCTCACTAGTACTGAGATTCCAGGTGTGCACACTCACCACGTCCATGGCCTTTTAAAATGCGGGTGCTAGGGATCCAAACTCTCTGAGCTATCTCCCCATCCCCATCTCTTTATATTTTTAAATTAATCCTGATGCTACTATCAAGAAGTGAGAAGTCTTCCAGCATTTCTTCACTACTGCCCAATGCAGAGAGGTCAGGAAGATCACAGGGACAGAGCCTCTCGGAGCAGTGTGGTCTTTGGATCATAAACACAATTGAAAGGGCTTTAGAGAGTTTTACAGAGTTGTCTAGAAATGGGCCATTTTTAAACTGATAATTGGAAGATTATCTTCAGGCTAGTATTTTATTTTATTAATTTTAAGCCCCAGGGAGCTTTTGAATGGTTGAGTAGACCTATTAGTGAGCTTTCTAATGTCTTGGTTATTAGATTTTTTTTTTTTTAATTAAAGAGACAATGGAAAAGTCCACTGACCAGATCTGTGTTACTTCTCCCATATGTTTCCAAGCCACAAACATTCCTTGATTAGATTGGCTTTCAATCAGTAAAACATGACCATTCTTAGAAAGTATGGATAAGTCAAGAGGTGTTGCACCTCCTTAATGAAGTTGTAGTCTACCCTGTCTAGACAGCATTCCTGAGCTCAGTGCAAAAGGGAGGACTCCCTTTTCTTAGCCAGGTTTCCTCTTTTCAACCTGATCTGGGGTGCCCAATCCACATTCTACCTGGGAATATCACATAATCCCTGGGGAAATTACAGGTTCACTTTCCTAGAATGCTTCTCTATGCAAATGGGGTATGCTCAGCCTTAGCCAATTTAAAAAAAAAGAAAATTCTCCTTCTTCCACCCCAAGGTGTATGTGTGTGTGTGTGTGTGTGTGTGTGTGTGTGTGTGTNTGTGTGTGTGTGTGTGTGTGTGTGTGTGTGTGTGTGTATGTGTGTGTGTGTGTGTGTGTGTGTGTGCATGTGTGTGTGTCCCTGGTTCACTCCAAATAAAGTGTATGCATGCAAGCCCACCCTGAATAAGGGTCTGTGCATAAGCTAAGATCCTCTCAGAGAGCTGTTTCATGCAAGATGTGTCAGAAAAGGCCTTCACCTAAAAGAGATGTAACAATAAGATCCTTGAAGAAGGCTCTGGACACCCTCAGAGGGAGGAAATGGAGAAGGAACCACAGCTGGACCCAACATGCATACCACAGAGAAGCAGCTTTCAAACCTGTTTCTTCCTTTTGATATCTATGAGGTATGTCTTGAGACCTTACCAAAATTACTCATTTCATTGATTCCTTTAGTTAGGCCTCAGATAGTGCCAAAACACTCAATGCAGTAGGAAAGCTCAAAGAAAACCTAATATCTCACCAAATGTGTTTTGACTATTCACACACACACACACACACACACACACACACACACACACACACGACTGAAGCAGGGCAGATGGATCTGAAGTTAAAGGTGATAGTTACAAAGGCCTGGTGTTCTAAGTTCAGAACCTTGGAACTCACTGCAACACCATATCATGCCACCCTAATCTATAATTCCAGGGGAATGTGAGATGGAAAGATGGAGACTAGTGAATTGCCTTGAAGTTATGAGGTCAGATAAGCTGGGGTATACTGCCAAATGGCAGAAGCAACAAGAGTGGCCTTGCCTCAAAACAACATAGAAGAGGAGACAGATCTCCCAAAACTGCTACAAGCAACAGTAGCATTTTTACACCCACAATAATATACATACCACTAGACATACATTCTCCCTCCCTCTCTCTCTCTCTCTCTCTCTCTCTCTCTCTCACATTCTGTGTGTGTGTGTGTGTGTGTGTGTGTGTGTGTGTGTGTGTGTGCCCGCGCAAGCGCACACATGCACAGAGAAAGAGAGAGACTGGATTGGCATTGATATCATAGCATCTTGACTTTAATTTCGATTCTATCACCAATAATGTATGAGGTGTGATTTGAAGAAGGAGTGTTGATGTCCTAGAACTCATCTTCTCCACTTTAACATTACCACCAATCTTACTTTTAAATAAAGTTATGTGAGCCCATGTTTAACAAGAAAACTGGGGGATAAAACAAACTGTATTTGTAAATCATAGGTGATCGTTATAACTCAATTTTGCAAAATATCTATTATGGCCAACACATTCACATACCTTATATGTACTCTTATATGTACAAGAATAAGAATTCTTGGAATAAACATCTGGAATATAAATAAATGTATTGAAGAAAATCTTTCATAACAGATTCAGCTTTGTTCGCTTTAATTTAATATTTAAAGTCTTAAATAAGCAAGGCTATGGACCCTAGATGTTCCCCATGCTGGCAAGGCTGTATAGCTGGCTTCTTCATTGGATTCATATGTATCTCCCATGCCAAGAAAAATACCCAAAGCTCTTCTCCAAAGAGTTACCAAATAAGATTGAAGGGCTATGCACATAAATCATATAGGCTCACATCTTTACATTAGAAACAAGGTTCTATTGTAATAGAATACAGCTCATGAAGCTAATAAAACAAAGAATCCCAGGTACAGGCATAAAGAATGTTTAGGTCTGTACCTTCACCAACACTGCTCCAATGTCCTTACAAAACAACTTTGAATACTAAAGTAAAGTTAGTTC
Source organism: Mus pahari (assembly GCF_900095145.1). Taxonomy (NCBI): domain Eukaryota; kingdom Metazoa; phylum Chordata; class Mammalia; order Rodentia; family Muridae; genus Mus; species Mus pahari. The sequence goes on from NC_034592.1 coordinate 85,295,603, forward strand.
AGCCTTAATACAAGACAGAGGTTTGAATAAAATGAAATGACAGTGAGTTTAGCAAAATAGATGTAGCTACAGTGATGATTGTAGCTCAACAAATGCTTATAAGCTTCTGCTCTAGACCCTTAGATTCGTCTATGCTTCTCAGAGGTGTGCAGAAGCACTTGTGACTGATTAAGATTCCTTTGTGCAAAGCAAAAGGGATTGAACAAAAAGATACATGAAGTGCTCAGAATCAGCCTTTGGAAAAGCCCTTGGTACGTCTCAACAAATGTTAGGTTAAGATTCAGGGGGAGGCGGATGTCATGTAATTACACTAAGTACTGTGTGTATATATCTAAGTACCTTTACTGAATTATATTATTTAATATTATCATCAACCTTGGGAAAAAAATCAGTTCCTACCTCCACTTTATAGATGCAGAAACTGGCACATACATATTCAGTCACTGGCCTTTTGTCATGCAGTGACCTGTCACATACAAAGCAACATTTCAAGTCCAGACAGCCTTGCAATTTTACCATCATCCTCAATCACTAGCAATAAGTAAATCATGATAAAGCTATATTTTTATGAACTGTTATTAACATTACTTAGCATGAACTATGAACTATGGTTCAAATCCTGAATGTTACTCAAAACTGTATGTTAAAGGATTTGTTGTTAGTGTGTGGCACTAAGAGAGAAGTGGAGAAATCTTTAAAAAGGAGAGTCTTGTGGAAAGTAGTTAAGTCATTAGGGTATGCCTTGGGAAACAGTATTAGAATCTGGCTTTTCCCCCAACTCCCTTTCTATTAATACCTCCTTCACTTTTCTTTCTTTTCCATCCCTCTCTCCATTTCCCACTCCCTCTCCCTCTCTACCCTTGGACTCTTTGGCTGCCATGTGTCAGGGCACGAATTGTTTGTTTAGACACAAAATCATATTATGATCTCACCATAGACTCAACCACATACTGACACTTTTGAAACCCTGCACCACAATAAGCTATTCTAAGTTGTTTATCTCTGGGTACATTGTTACACCAACAGAAGACTTACTGAAACATCACTGCACCTTTTTTTTCCCAATTAATCTCCACCCTTTTCCTTGTGAATGGATACTCTTACTTTGAAAGTTTACATAACTGGAAAATCATGAATCTGCCTTAAACCTCTGCCCTTAGCCATGTATGTAAGGAGGAGGTATAATGCATTCTACAATCAATCTGTAGTTGAGAGAAAGGTGAAGGATGCTGAGTTTCAGTTGACAAAAAACTAATGATGAAATGGAATAGCAACTCAACCAATGGGAAACGCTCAGAAGAAGAAACACTGAAGTACATTAATTGTGTTGTTGAGACCAATTCTCTACCACCGTGAAAGAAGCAAGATCATTTTCACACCACAGGGATACACTCTACATGCTAAGAGAATCTCCCATAACTGACTTCTACTTTGAAGCCACATCTCAGTTATCCAAAACGTGTCTTCCCCACCGAACAAGATGTACAAATCCAAAGGTTGGAGAGAGACCATGGTTGTCAGGGTGTCTACAGAGATTGGAAGCACAGACTTCAGTGTTTATTCCTATGTGGAAAGAAATTAGACTTAGAAAAACAGTAAGACAACATCTTACAGAGTCCTAGAAGCAAGGGACTCTGTACATCACCAAGTTTTCTGCACAGAATTTTGACAAATCTGATAATGTTCAGTTTAAATCTGGCATTCCAGAATAACAGGGAATGGTTTAAATGGAGAGGCAAAAAATGAATATTTTATGTAAACACATGAGCATGCGTTATAACTTTCAACCACTTTTATCCCTTATATTTAAACTCTTGCTCAGGATCCTGATGCAAGCCAAGACTATGCTATTTCCCCTATGTGAGGTACATAGGCTGCAAGGACATAAAGAACAAAGTTGACTTTGGCCACTTCCTGAGTTACTCCACAGAGGGGATTCTCACAGTAGTCTCATGAAAATCCAGTCAATGGTAACTTCCTACAATCTCATCGCTCAGCTGCAACTGAGAATGGGGGGAGGGGGACATCACCTGGTGTTGTGTAAGAATTGTCACTTACATGACACTTTGGTGTTTACCTCACTGGAAACAGCTGTTTCATTGATTCACTCCAATGTTCTTTAGCTTGACACATACGATTATGGCATACTGTCTGCATGAAGCCAGAACAACCAGATGATTTAATCAAATTCAGTGCAATAAGCAGACAATTTACTTTGAAAGAGAAGTCACTCTGTTTTACATGTCTGGCTTCTTTCATTACTTACATTTTCAAACTTCAGTCATTTTTGCTCCCATACACTGAACTTTTAGCCAAGGCAAATCATGTACCACTTATTTTTAAAGATATGAATTGAAGATACTAATCAATATCGGTTCTAGTGCCTTTCCTCAATCAAAATCTGAGTGGACATTCTATATCAGTAAGTCATTGTCAGAGAGATGCCACAAAGCATGGGTCAAAATGCTAAAGCCAAGGATGCCACAAAATAGAAGCAGTGCCTAAGATGGAGCCTGATTCACCAAGGAACAGTGCACGTGGACTGAACTTTTCTCTTACTATAGCCTTTCCAGGACACTACTTCAAACTCCTAGCATTTACAGAAGTGGATGCTCACAGTCATCTATTGAATGGAACACGGGGCCCCCCAATGGAGGAGCTAGAGAAAGTACCCAAGGAGCTGAAGGGGTCTGCAACCCTATAGGAGGAACAACAATATGAACTAACCAGTTACCCACCCCCCAGAGCTTGTGTCTCTAGCTGCATATGTAACAGAAGGTGGCCTAGTCAGCCATCATTGGTAGGAGTGGCCCTTAGTCTTGTGAAGATTATATGCCCTAGTACAGGGTAATGCCAGGGCCAGTAAGCAGAAGTGGGTGGGTTGGGAAGCAGGGCAGGGGGAGGGTATAGGGGACTTTCGGGATAGCATTTGAAATGTAAATGAAGAAAATATCTATTAAAAAACTAAAAAAAAAACAAAAAAAAAACAAACAAAAAAAAAACCAGAAAGAAAGAAATCAGTAAAGATAACATTACAATGATCATCTGCAGCATCCCTTTTAACTCATGGGTCATATACCTTACACTTTTTACATCTTGAAGGAAAGAAACAGCAGAACGTCCCATAGCAGAAGATGGATACATGAGCTATAAAACTAGATTGAGCTCTGAGACTACATTGAGCAAGATTCCCTTCATTCACTGCACTGCAGTGCATTAATAAACTAGCCATCTAATTGAAACCCATGTGAGAACCCACCAGATTCATTTTTCCTAGTTGTTGCTAGAAGTAGTACAGAGCAATGGGAAATCATTAAACAGGTACCCTGTGCTGCCATAGCACTAAGTGCCACTAATTTGGTGAAGGCCTCTTTAAGAATTAAAGCATCTCCATTTAAAGATGGAAACTCCTGCTCGGCCCAAAGAGAGCGAGTACTTCCAATTTAGCCCACAAGTCACTTGGGGCATCATTTAGGTTTGGAAAGCCAGATACAAGGAGTAAATGTTACTGAGCATTTTCTTTCCTAAGCAGCATCACTTCCCAGGGCTGCTTTGTTAAGGCACAGTAGATCACAGCTTGTGGTAGGTAAGGCCGCAGCCCAAGCTAAATGATTTCATTAGGCACATGCTGACTTAGCCCAGATTGTTCCCTTCAGGTCCTGGATCCTACATGGAATTGAATCATCTTCCATCATAATTACCGGAAGCATTAGAAGCAGCTGTTGCTTCCTCCCACGTAGCTCACACTGGACAGCAGACAGCCGGAGGGGTCCCATTGCCTGAGAATGCTACGCTTCATTTCAGAATTCATGTATGTGTATTCTTCCTCTTTAGGAGCCAGGAGCCATCACCTGCCTATTGCTGCTGAATGTAGTAAGAAAGGTCTATCTATAGTGGAGCATTTCAAAATAAGCCATCCGAATATAGCTTTACAGGCATTGATCTGCACTGAGAGATGTAAATGATGAACTGATACTGGGGCTATTCACTATCATCTATTCGTTCTCACCATGACATAGGCACTGGACTATAACAGAACTTCACTTTATCTGTTCAAAGCAGTTCTGAGGTTTCACAAGTGCATCATTACCTCCGCTAGGGGTAGAGATAGAAAAGAGAAAGTAAAGCAAAACTTGTTTTCCCCCAATTTTTAAATTACTTTTATTTTATTTTATGGGTATGAGTATCCTGCCTGCATGTATGTCTGTATACTACTTGCATCTCTGGTACCTATGGAGGCAAGAAAAGATGATTGGAGTCCCTGAAAACTGGAGTAATGGAGGCCTGTGAGCCACCAAATGGGTGCTGAGAATTGAACCTGGGTCACCTGGAACAGCAGCCTCTTAACCACTTAGCCAGTGCGCCATCTCTCCTGCCCTAAACAGAACTATACATCCAAGTCTATGGAAATATGAGAGAAGGAGCAGATGTGGATGCTCTGATCCAGTCAACATAGACAGAAGATGATTACACGTGGGGACTAGACATTTATAAACAGCTTCCACGTGGGAGGCATGTACTAGATGCTGCGGGTGCCATGGCAGCCAGTGGCCTTGGCATTATACTTGAGAGATTTTCGCCCATGTTTAAGACTGAGAGGATTGAAGAGGCAAAAGGGCTAGTCAGGCTCAGTGGGGTCCCCTGTGGATGACTTCAGACTAGAGATAAACCTTTGTTCTGACAAAATGGAAAAGAAGAGAGAAAACACGAGAAAGGTGGGGAAAACCAATTCTACACACAGAGGTGTGCTTCCCTAAATACATACTGGGACAAAAGCAAGAGCCTTTCGTTCTTCAAGGACCTGTGCCTATAGGACAGCTGGGTAATAGCAGATCCCATTATTGTGGATGATGCTGGGTATCTGGGAGGTAGGGGGCAAATGAGCTGAAGATCTGATAAACAACATGTCAATTCATAATGGAAAATGCATGTACAAATACATGTATGTGTATACATGCATACATATACATACACATTTTTAAATTTTCTGATATCGGTCATGTTCTAAGAACTATGAGACTAAGGAACTGAGTGGGTATGAAACTGATCTTAAGCTGCCCTTAAAGGCATAACAATGGACAGCTCACCAGAAGCAATGAAGAACACAGGGAAAGCCATCCGACCCAGCATTCTTAATACTGAGAGCTCTAGCTACACAGAGTATATGATTCAAGAGGTAAGGGTCAGTATTTTACATAAATAAGAAACTCAAACATGAGCCACTGACCAAAGATGAAAAAAAACAGAATGGCCCTGAAGACAAACAGGCTCTAGAGTTTTTAGAAAACAGTGTTTATTGACAAAGAAAGCTCTGCATGTCCCAAACCATTATGAGTCAGTACAGATGCAAAGACATGGCAGTACTCATGTAGCGACAACTGGGGAAAGGAAAGGTTCAAATGGAATAGACTTGCCCAGGTTTTCAGGGGAGAATTTAGGAAGACCTAGAGGAAATAGGGATCCCAATCTATTGGAGAGTACCTCTATGGCCTGTTAAAGTGCAGCCCCATCCTGGACTTGTGCTGAAAGAGCTAGCAGAGAGCAGACACCAGCAAAGCTATTTAGTCCTTCAAAGGCAAGAATGAGATCCTCAACCCAATTTACCTACGTAAATTTTCACCTAGCTGGAAAAGGTGAGTGGGTGAAACCCCAGGTCTGCATAGCTCCAGAACCAGATTCCTAGTCTCTTCTCCTCGTGGTGTACCAGGTACAGAATCTGTAGGAGCACCTAAGCAATGTCTGATCTGACTGGTGGCCCACTCCAGGAGAAGGAACCCATAAGCAGCACGGCTTGTGTGCCTAAGAACCTGAGACTATTTAGCCCAGAGACCTAGAGTGAGAACAAACACTACATAGGATCAATAAAATGATTCCTAATGATATTCTGCACAAGCTACCATATCAAAGTTAGACACAGCAAATCAACAGGAGGAGAAGTGTCCCAACAGCAAGCATAAGTGTCAGAGACCCACTCATTCTCACAGTCAATAGTCCCATAAAAATCCTAAGCTAATAGCTGTACTACATACACAGAGGATCAGCTGTAGACCCATTTAGGCCCTGTGCTTGCTGCTTCAGTCTCTGGGAGCTCATCTGTGCCTTGCTTGGCTGACTCAGAAGGCCTTCTTCTTCTGGTTTACTGCACCCGTTCTGGAACTTATACACTTTCTGCTTATTCTTCTGCGCGATTCCCTGAGCTCTTAGGGGAGCAATTCGATGGGGTCCTCCCATTTAACCTCTCTCACCTCATAATGTCTGGCTGTGAACCTCTGCATCTGTTCCTACCTGAGGCTGAAGGAAACCTCTCCAACGATGACTGGATAAGGCACCAATCCGTGAGGAAAGCAGAATATCATTTGTTCATTTCCTCAAAATGTTTATTTTTTTCCTGAATTTTATTAAGGAATTTATTCATTTTCTCTTCAATCATCTTCAGATATCTGGTTTTAAGGCCTTTTTCTTGTACTTCAGTTATGTTGGAATATTCAGGACCAACTGTGGTAGGATAGCTAGACTCTAAAGTGGGGACATATTTGCCTGGTTGTTATTGATTATGGATTTAGGCTCCCATGTCAGCATCTGAGTTTGAGATAATTATAGGTCTAAGTGCTGATTTCTTTTTGTTGAATAGGTGTTTTGTTCTTTAGTTTCCCTGTTCTGCTTAGCTGGTATGTTTTCAATGAATGTCTGGTTTCAGAGCCTGTTATAATGGGATGGGTTAAGGGAAAAAAGGATGGGGGAGAAAATCTTTGTGCTAGGTTCGAGATGGAGTCAGAGATGAAAGGGAAATCCTTTTCAGTTTTCTTTACAGGAAATACTTTCCATTAATACAAAAATGCAATTACTGTTTAGATTTATTTATTAATTAACTTAATGCATAGTGTATACCATTCAGTGCTATGCACATAGTAAAATTACCATATCTGGCCAAAGTTGAACATTTACATGTTCAAGCTAGACAGAAATTAAGCTGATTGAAGGCCAACTGTTGTACATTAACTCCTCGAGCACGGTGTGTTAATTATGCATATGTAATGATCAGTGGTAACAACATACATTGTGGCTGCAAAGTTAAGTAGAGACACCATTGGGATGCCCTTTCTGAGACCTGTCACATGTGGCAAATGAAACCACAGTAACCTTGTCAAAAGTTTGATAAGAAAGTCCCTTCGGCTATGACCTGTTACAAATTCAACAATACTTTGAGTCACCAAGAGTGTATAAATAGGCATCAGACTTGTTAGTCTGGGACAGGCAGAGACATTACTGAGAGTCAGATACATTAAAACAACCCTAGAAGGAGATTGTTTCAAGAACACATTTTAGAAACAGATTCACCTGAGTTAACGCATATGCTCTGACACTGACATGCTATAAGATTTTGAGAAAGTTTCTCTTTTAAAATAATGAGAGTATCTCTGATGGATGGAGTAAGGATTGGAGATAAGCAAGAGATATGTCTCCAGTCACTCACTGTGATGACAGTGAGTCCACATTAAAATTCATTATAGAAAGGAAATATAGATCTTAAGACCAGGGATGAATCATAAATGTGAACCAAACACCAAATAAAAATGAGTAAAAGAGTATAAAACAAGTAGAGTCTTTACAAAGCAAGAATACAGAGGTGCGGTCCTTATCCCATGCACAATGTGAAGAGAAGCTGGTTGCCTTCTGAATAGCTTTTCCATGATATAATCAAAGAAAGCTAGCTATTCTAGTGCTTAGACAATACATGTGACCAAGGAGCTAGAAACATATCCGTTCTCCTCCTGAAATTAAATACTCTTTATTGCATAGATAAAGAGAACAAATACATATAGCCTTCTGAGTTTTTCTACTAAACTTTGGGGGCTTGAGTCAAAAGATATTAAAGTAAAATCTTTTGCTCATGTATTATGTTCAAAATCACTCCTGGGACAAAATTTTTCTTTTGTTGTATCTCTTACTATAGCTATTGCTTGTAACTATGACAAATGTAATTTTTGTTCTTGTTTATATATTGTAGGAAACGTAACCATCCGGTATTTCCTGAGATGTGAAAAACATTAGCTATATATCTGCATATCAACAGATCTAGAAATTCCTCAAAGGCAGAAATATTGTTTTCTTGAGACTTAACCAAACTTTTTAAGGCAGGGGTTGTCAACCTTGCTAATGCTGTGACCCTTTAATACAGTTTTTCATGTTGTAGTTCCTTAAACCATAAAGTTACTTCATTGCTACTTTATATCTGGAATTTTGCTACTGTTATGAATCATAATCAAATATCTGATATATAGGATATCTGATATGTAAACCCAAAGAGGTAAACCCGGAGTTTAAGAGCCACTGTTCTAAGATAAAAATTGTGTGTTAGAATGTGATTATTAGTTCATGAGTAGATTTTATAGACCAGCACACAGTCATGTTGTAAATGAGAGAATTTATGTTCTGTTTTTTTTTTCAAGTGGAATATCTAAAGATCATCTTAGGAAAAATACACTGTCTAGACTAAAAATATTAGGATGAGAGTATTACCACTTTCATTGCTACTATCAACTCAAGCTCAGAGAGCTAAAATTGGGCTTAAAAGAGATAGAAATGGTAACTTACAGAAGTAGTGTTTGCAGCATGCTAATACTGAGACCATCCACGTGAATTATCCTGAAATGAACAAAACAGAATGCCTTTATATATTTCTTTACATTGTTTGTCCTAGTCATGAATAACAACTCAATTCCCAGCTAAAATTGTCAAGGTTCAACATTTCAGAAGCCTCACACTGCAACCCTCATCAAAACTAAATGCTTATAGGTAAACTAATGATAAAAGATACCATTTAATCCATTAAATCTACATAGATATCTATGGATATCCTTGACATTGTGATCACATTTGGCTCTGAAGTCAACCCTCCAAAAGCAGTGCTAATATCACTACTTTATGGAGGAAGACACTGAATAACAAAAACCACAGACAAAATATAAAGATGGCTCAGTCCCAAGCTTGCATTCTAAATAGAGCATAGAAGAAGGATTCAAAGAACAATGGTATTGTGACCAGCTTCATTTCTATGATTTGGTTCATTTCCTCATTAAACCTGTCTTGGGATTTGAAATAATGTCATAAAAACATTCTCAGCTGGAAGAAATGAAATGATGGATTTTAATAAAAAGCAGTCGCACATCATTAGTTATTGCATTTATTTATGAACACCACGAGGGACATATTTTTTTTTTTTTGAAATCTTCAGAAAGCCTGCAAGACATGTATACCAGAGAGGAAGCAAATAATTTAAATCTCAGGCCTTGCATTAGAGGCATCACTACCTTGTCCTGCATGGGTTGGTCTGAACACCTGGACCTTGGGTAATGCAGAATATGATAATACAGAAGCCACAGACACTGAAGAAATGGCAAATTCACATACAGAAAAGCTGAAGTGAAGTCAAGTAGTACAGAAATACTGGGAACTCTCCAAGTATTCAACATTAAGTGACCCTTAAATTCTGTCCCTAACTTAAAAGCTTGACTCTGACCTAACTTGGTTCACAGTAAAATCACATAAAAAAGTCTACTCATTTCTAGATAAGTGCTACTATTATATTGCCTATTAGTACCTTCCTTTCTTCTAGCTGAACCAAAGACCCTGACTCCACTTTCCTGACACTAACTCCATCCTTAGATGATTCCTTAGGTGTCATTTCATTCTTTGATCTCTTGGTTAAGTGACAAGGAAAATATATAACAAAATTAAAACCTTGAATGGACAAGAAAATGTGATACAGAGACTCAGTGTCAAAGTCAGCCCAGGAGGCAGCTAAGGAGCTGTGTGATGTTCAACTCATTAGTTGGATATCAAAGGGCCAGATGTCAAAAGTTCTATGGAGTGCATAAGAATGCATAGGCTAACAGAGCAAAGAAGCCACAGGAAAGGACTGTTCACAGAGGAGACTCTGACAAAACCAAAATTTTGGCAGATGGTTTTTAAATGAATAACAATAACATAACAGCAAATGTTGTTTGTTAAGTACCTCTATTAGATGTCAGTGATGGTTAGGCCTTCCATACACTTAGGTGATTTAACCCCTTTGTTAGTTCTGCAGAAGGGGAATTTCCATAAGTTAGAAGTGAGAACATGAAACTCAGACAACCAAAGAAACTTGGCCAAGGGGTCATATAGCTATTAAATGAGAAATTAATTCCAGTCCTGTTGACTTGAAAGACAACTATAATTAATGCCCCACAAAAAATCTTCTGCCTGTATTCTTCTATATTCCTCTTATCATCAACAATGTGTTTCTTTTTAAATAGCATCTGAGGCTTTTTTTCCCAACAGTGCTGCTGCCCATTTTAAGGGCTGAAAACCCTTCACCTTAGATCGATTGTTTAACCTAGTCACATTGACAACTGCATGGTTGTTGTGAGCTTTGTTTGTTTGTTTTCACGTTCATTCATTTGTTCAATGGCTAAACCCCAATCCATCTTCACACTAACAAATGCCACTTTCTCAGTGCGATGGATTGTTCCCACTTCCCACGTGCTGGCTCCCTTCAGGATCCTTTCAGTGTGTTATTTCTGGATCAGTTGTTCACTATGACAGTCTATAAAGACTCAGAGTGTCCGCCAGCTGCCTGCCAGATGGCTTAACTCTAGCAAATGGCCACTGATCTTTAGGCTACCAAGGAGTGGCTGGATTCTTTTGCTTAATTCAGAAACTCCTGCAAATCCTGTGCAAGCAAGAATTCAGCTCCTCTCTAGACGATGCTAAAGATTTAACAATAAAAATAATATGCAGCATTCTCACATGTTTCTCAGTTGTTCCAATGACATAAGCACCTTAGGGAAACATCACTTATTCTTCACAGCAGCTCAGGAGAGTTTGTATTATATTAAAGGGAAGGAGCTAAATCATAAAAAAAAAAAAATTAAGTGCCTCAACTCTGTACAACAATAGAAAATATTAAGGTAGGAATTTGAACTCTGAGAATTCTATTTCAGTTTCTGTTACCTGCATGCTCTGGTAGCAGAAGTTTTTTAGATTGTATTTGTAACTTTTTTTCCTTTGTACCCCCCCCCCCCAAAGAAAGGCAAAAAGCAAGTGATGAAAAGCAAAAGGTATCACACAGAAGCCTTAACAATAATGTTTTGTTTACACTAGGAAGGGGACCAGTAGCACCCAACCCTTCTGTGATATCTGGCCATGTGAGCTCATGACAACCCTATGAGACTGTGCATTTATTGCTGCCAATTAAAAGAGGAAGAGGTTTGAGGATGCAGCTCAGGGTTTGACAAATGGTCTAGCCTATGCAGTGTTCTGAACTTCAACTGCACAATGACTGCCAAGAAGGGAGAGAAGGAGATAGGGGGATGAGAAGGGAGAGAGCAAGGGTTATATTTCAAGATGTCTCATGCCAAGGTGTCAGAGGATAAAAGCAGAGACTATGAGATATCTCTGACAATGATGCTACACAGCAAAACACATCAAGGCTTACTGCCCTAAAGCAACCATCCTTTAATTATCTCTTATTATTAAGCTCCACATGTAGGCTCAGTTTGGTTAGCAAGTTCCTCTGTTCTCCTTGGGATCCTTTATACATCTGAGATCTGCGGTGGTGCATAGTGGCAATTTTAGCCAACCTTCACTGGGCTGTCATTTGGGGAGATAAAATAGACTAGCCAAGCTGATTCAGCTCCATTTTATATGGTAAGGACAGGATCTTGACTGAGTCCATAGATATATGCAAGACCTTAAGGACTCAATGTGTCACAGCAGCTCCTTCTAGCCTTTTCTAATGGTCAAACTAAGTCATGATATCCAGTCTAATTCCAGGGTTGAATAATATTTTTGGAACACAAAACCACATCATAAAGGGTGTAGAGGGGTGTAAAAGGCCATTTGTTTGTTTTCTAACCATCTACCAAAAAGTCAAATCGTTTTCTGACCTAGCTTTCAAGTCTTTCCTCCAACTCAGAATCCAAATCTGCATATGTATAAATGCCACATTCAGAAAACACATTCACACATTTCTCTGTCAACTCTTTGTGGTTTTCACTTGATTCTTCTCCCTTGTGCAGTTTGTGAAGAGAAGCTGAATGAAATTCTCATATGCATTTCTCTGTTGAGAAGATTCCCCCTCTGGCTAATGTCAGGATGTTTTATCTTTCATTTGCTGAAGTCTGATACAATGCCTGTAGTAGCATTTCTTTGGCCTTATCCTCCAAAGCGTTCTCTGTGATTCCTGAATCTGCACTTTAGTGCCTGACATTAATCCAGGAAAATCCAGACATTGTTGCATCCAATGTTTTCTCAGACCCTCTCTTCTTCTCCTCATCTCCTCATGCCACCCAGTTGGTACTTGTTCCTGCATCCTTGGATATGATCTGCTTCCTTTCCTTTAGTTACTTTTCTCTTTGCCTTTTAGTATGAAACCTTTAAGTTGAATCATCTTCCTTCTCTGGTCCCATCAAATCTACTAATAAGGCCATCAAGGTACTTTTGTTACAGAATTTAATTATCACACTTCCTCTTTGTATTCTTTGAAAACTTTACATATATAAACTTCATCTCTCTTTAGGGGTTTGAAGTTCTTGTCGTACAGATCTTTCACTTCCTTAGTTAGAGTCACACCTAGGTATTTTATATTATTTGTGACTATTGTGAAGGGTGTTGTTTCCCTAATTTCTTTCT
>NC_034592.1:85308285-85314144 GCF_900095145.1 Mus pahari
TGGGTGGGTAGGGGAACAGAGGTGGGGGGAGGGGTATGGGAAACTTTCGGGATAGCATTTGAAATGTAAATAAAGAAAATAATAATAATAATAATAAAAAAAAAACTTCATCTCGATCGTATATCCCCTTCATTCTTTCCATCCCACTCCTTCCATACATCTTCCTCTCAAGTTTATATTCCCCTCTTGTATTTTGTGTGAACAATTATTTAGTGCTACTCACACACATATGGGGTGGAATCATACCCTAGGCTGTGTGGAACCTACCAGTATCCACATTCCTAAAGAAAAATAACAGCCCACTCCAGTCATTAACTGCCAATAGCTGCTCTCAGCCAGGCCAAGTTTTAACTGGTTTGGTACTGTGCAGGTCTCCTGTAGGTAACAACTAATGTAAGTTCCTGTATGCAGCCAGCAAGCATGTCCTATGCAGAGGACAGAATTACACAACTGTCCACTTCCTCCTCAGCTCTAACACTCCTTCTGCTTCCTCTTTTGTGATGTGCCTTGAGCCCTGCACGGAAAAGTCATCCAGCTGACCCATCCATGGCTGAAAACCCACAGGTGCCTATTCTTAGTACTTCAAGCAGTATGATAGCATCTCTTTTGAATATTTCTTATAATTTTCACCTCTGTGGAAATTGTTTCTCCACTTTTTCTCATATTTTTCCTTTACTTTTCACGTAGAATTTAATAGGAATCATTGTCCGAAATTCCTTATCTGATAATTCTATAATTCCTGCATTGTCTAACTCTTGTTCTAATGCATGTTCTCCCCTTATATAGGTGTTTTATTATGCCTTGGAATTTTTTTATTGAAAGGTAGAGAAAAACTCCAAATACCTCTGGGAATTCTATATCTATATACTAGAATGACCATTCTGAAGCACTAGAGATTCACTCAGGATCACTCAGATTATATACATAGAGTTTTGTGTGTATATAGTTTGATACCAGACATACATTTGGGTGGTTTCCTTAAGCCAGTTGAGTGATATTTTTATTTGTTAGTTAATTAGAATAAAGCAGTTCTATTTTTGTAAGTTGAGTTTAGCAGACTAGCCTTTAAAAAATATGTTCAATGGCACTTTGGTGACAGGGTAAGAAAATATGTGAAGAAAAACCCCCTCGGTGCCTTGATTCAAACACAGCATGGTGGTAAGCCTGAACTCTGCCTGTCACCCCCTACTGCCTCTGCGTCCTTCTAACATGACTCGCTTGCATGGGGCAGCATAGTTAGTGGGGCTATAGCAAATTATTTCCCTTCTCCTGCATCGTTCATAATACTCCAATAGTTGGAGTTTTCTGACAAAGCATCTTCTTTGGAGGGTAGTTTGGGTTAAGAAGAGAAATGCTCTGACATATTTCAGTGTGGCTATTTGTCCCTGTGAGTCTATGTGACTTCTATTCAGATTACAAACCTATTCTCCTCTGACATTTACTGCTAAATCCCTGTATATCTCCTAGTGCCAAGACCCTATGACTGAAGCCATCTGAGCTTCTCAACTCTCAAAATATCTGCATGAAGCCTACAGACATTTATGAATTTGAATTTAGAGTTTCTACCCCAAAACTCCTTCCAGGGGAGATTTCTATTCCATAAATCATAGTGCTGTTTGCCTATCTCCCTTTTGGGTCAACTATATTTCCCTGACATTGTTGAATTTTCAGTTTACATTGGGTTTTGTTTTGTTTTGTTTTGTTTTGTTTTGTCTTTCCTTATTGATGAGAAGGAGTGACCACTTCCTTCCAAGTCAATCTGGAGACCAGATGTCCAGGACTAGAAACCAGAAGTTACCTTTTCCATAAATGTCCCACACATTTCTGCTCTTTACAAGGAACTGCATAGCTAGATTTATCTTCCAGTTGGCTTATTGAAAGACCCAGAGGAAAGTAGAAAGTAAGAAATAACAGCAGCTTCAAGGCAGAGAGAATACCAATGTGCAGCGTGGATCGGAGAGAGCTTTCCTGTGAACTTTGCATAGTTTCTGGAGAAACCATCTGGCTCAGGACAAAGAAGTGAATAATGAGACTCAAAGCAACCTTTCCTAGAAAAGATTTCGCCAAAGTAATTGAAGGGACTAAGACATCACAGTGATTGAAAATCTAAAGTCACACACTTCCTTGAAGCTTAAATAAAGAAGTCGTAAGATCTCGCCAGAGATCCAGATTACGTTCCCGGTTTCGGTATCTTTCTTTGAGAGACACTAAAACAGATCGCTGTGTCTCTAGTTGCCGTTCCATTGTATGCTTCATTTTGATTCACTTTTATTTTAATATAGTTTAATAAAAATAATTACATTTGCTCCTTCTTTTTTCCTCCCTCCAATCTCTCCCATGTCCCCTCACTCATAACCTTCCCATACCTTCTCACACAACTTCTCAAACTGATGGTCTTTCATGTTCAGGAGAGCCCCCCAGATCCTGCAAACTGACCAACTTTTGAGTTTTGCATGGCTAATTTCTTCATCCTCCCTGGATTTTGAGCATGCCAAATCTTTGCTGCTAGAACACTGGGGAAAAAGTTTGCTATGGCTGGGGAAGCTTCAGCTTGGACCATGAGTGCTCAAGCTTCCCCAGGACTATTTCTTCAGTCTTGATTAAAACGAGAGGAAAGGCAGTGCAGTGTGATAATTTTTGTTTGGTTCATTTCCATTCTACTTCCTTAGTATTATAATTATCCCTATTATTTATAGTTTCACTGAAGAATTCTCCACAAGAGAAGGCAGGCTGTGATAAAAACATTCTTTTGAAATTCAAAATAATAAAAAAGCAACCAGTGAAGGAGATGCAGAGCTCTCAGGCAGCCCAGGAAACAGCTTATTCAACACAACCTGCTTTTCTCTCAAGTTTGTGCAAAGTCTACTTCAGCTGACAAATATCTTCATTCAAGGCGAAGAACATTTGTTTCAGGTAATGTTCCTATTCCTGGAGGAGAAAGAAAGGTAAATTCCGCAGCGAAGTATATCCTGGGGAAATAGCTCTGCAAATGATATGACATTTTTCTGTTCCTGTTTAATATCATACAGGAATAAATATGGGTGATATGGAACCAAGTAAAAGAAAAGATTCTTAGAATAGTATAGAAAGTCAAATCAGAATAGCTCCTCAGAGATCAGCTGGTCCAACTTCCTTATTTTCCTGATGAGATCTGAGACCTGAGAGTGAGTCTCATTGCCTAAAGTAGCCTAAACGCTTAGTAGCAGAATTGAAGCTGGAACTAAAACTTTAAAATCTCTGTTCACCATCCTTTGTGAATTTTTCTACCTCAGGCTATTTCTACCTAAACGTGTGTGTGTGTGTGTGTGTGTGTGTGTGTGTGTGTGTGTGTGTGTATTCTAAAATTAGGTATTGCTGCATGACTACAGTGTGTGTGCATAGTACTTGCTATATACTCTGGGATGGACTTTACTCTAATACAGAGTTTCAGTTAGCTATACAGGGTGACATATAACTTAATCTGCAGCCTAGGTTGGGCTTGAAATCATGATTTTTTTTCTGCCTTAACCTCAGAAGTAGTAAAGATTAGAAGTTTCCACCTCCATATCCAGCTCAGCATCAATATTTGATGCTATTATTTTTCCTGCAAAATTGTTCATTGATGTTAGCTAATCATGGGCCATTGTTCACACAATTCCTACTCACTTGTGGCTTGATCATCTCTGAATGGCCCAGTGTTTCAGCTCACACTGCTTCAATTATCCTTTTTACTATAGGGAAAATCTTATTTTTCATGATCCATGTCTTTCATGCTGATATTCCATGCCAAAGCCACTTGAGAGTCTAAGAATCAGTTTCCACTGATACATGGTCTCCTCTACTTCAGCCTTTGGAGTTCTGGGATTGCAGGTACACAAAAACTCATATATGGATCAAATTCTACCTATTTGAAGAAGATGGCACAGGAAGCTTGAGTAAATACATGTCACTGAAGGAAGTCCAGAACAGAATTCAACAGAAGATGAGCTTCAGTGAAAAAGCCATTCTTCTAAATCATTACTAACATGTAAGGGAAACTGAGTATCCTTTCAATTAGAAAAGCAAATCACAAAGGTCCTATAATTTCCTAAAACTTTGCCATGATGGTATCATTTGTTTCCAGAAATCTCAACTTTTGTTCATTTTAAGACATTTATCTTTTATTTTGGAATTTATCAGACATATATTTAGATACTAATGTGTGACATCTCCATTTACAAAATATGTTTAGGGCTAAATATATGGCTTAAAGGTTAAAAGCAAATTGCTGGTCTACTAGAGAACCTAGGTTTGATTCCCAGCACCCTCACAGTGGCTAACAATTATCTGAAACTCAGGGCATAGGGGATTCAGTGCCATCTTCTTACCTTCACAAGCACTGTAAGAACATGGTACACAGGCAGGCAGGCAAAACACCCATACATATAAAATATTATATATATACTGTGATCTCATTAATGTTTTTAGTAATTAGTCTAATTGTATATAATTTACCGGCAACAGTTCTTTATGAGCAACCGTGGAGTTATAGGACAGTCTCTCCCATAAACCTTCTTTATATCAAGACACCTAACAACACTTCTGTGTCTAGTTATACCCCAGATGCAAAAGTAGTCTAAGACTCTAGAAATAGGAGTCTTAAAGTATATTCCCAGTAGGGCAATTGTCAGAGATATGATCCCTTGAGACAAACTACTGTGAGGAATTAAAAGTCCTGTTAAAATCAGCCAGATTCAGCACCAAGGTTTGAACATCAAGTTCAAGCTAAGTGTGATAGGCACAAATGTGACTGTCATTATCAAATCCTTCTCTACATCCTTCCCTGAATCTCTTCCCATCCTGGCAAATGGTGTATTCCTGGATTACTGATTCCCTGCAGCCCAAGTGCTGTGCTAAGGAATACCACATGAAGGAGCTGGATCTAAGAAGAAAAAAGTTTTCTTCATATTATAGAGGACACTGGAACCAGTGTAAACTGAAGCTAGAACAACTTGTAGATGAATGAGCAAGCCACATTTAGTATGCATTTGTGTCATATGTGTATATGCATGTATATGTCAGAGGGCTGTGATCTCTAACACACTATGAAAAACTTTTTCTGAAGATATATAACTGCAATTGGTGTTAAGAACATATTCAAATCTCAAATGAAGAATTATTTCTGAATTCTCTGGGAAATGTTAAAGCTGTTTTTCCTGGAAATAATTTGAACCCCTATTAGGCAACTTGATGATGCTTTAAAGCATCAGATACACTAACTATAATATCATCATTTTCAAGACTGTTTTTGGTATTATGAGCTATGTGATACATCTTATTCACTCACATCTTCAGAAAAATCTTATGTGACTGATACTTCTAACAACTTATTAATTACTACTGAGTAAATAAAGAATTATTTTATGAGAGGACTGTGCTATAAGAAGCTTTGTAAAATTCAAAACCACCCATTACTTCTTACTTAACATTTTCAATGTCTGCTGGTGGTTCTGATACACTTTGAAATTTCTATGTAATACTATATTTATTATGTAAATATTATATTTATTTGTCTTGAGGATTAAATAAAAATATCATTTTACTACACTAATCCTCTTTGCTGCAGGGTTATCTGTGACAGTGGTCTTAGTTGGGTTACTGTCATTAAGTTTTCATTTTAATTCCAAAAAGCTTGACTGAAATATTTTTGGGTTGATTTCTCAAGAAATTATAGCCTACTTACTGTAATCTACTGTAATAACACACTTTTACACATTCCTTTCTCCAACAATTCCCACAGTGACTTGTTTCTTTTTTGTTTGTTTGTTTCTTTTCTTTTCTTTTCTTTTTCTTTTTTTTTTTTTTTTTTTTTTTTTTTTTTTTTTTTTTTTTTTTTTTTTT
>NC_034592.1:85314199-85337780 GCF_900095145.1 Mus pahari
GCCTCGAACTCAGAAATCCACCTGCTTCTGCCTCCTGAGTGCTGGGATTAAAGGCATGCAAAACCACGCCCAGCCAAGAGTTATCCATTTTAATAAATGTACTGGAACGGTCTTCTAGTGTACTCTGTGAGCTGCTTCACATTTTTCCATTTAGCATCTTCATCCCAAGGCTGGTTATGACCCCCATACATAGATGCCAGGATTATCTAATCATCCACAAACTCAGAGCCAAAAGGCTTACTATCCCATTCCAGTTGAAGGTTGTGTCACTTTCTTTGACACTCTAAATAATAAAACTCCACTCTTAAAGAAGACAGAATAATTCTAGTTTGAATTTGATGATCTGTATGGCTATAAATGTTTGGGACACTCTCTTGTGTACTGTGTAAAGGTTGTAAGCATCATCAGTGTTTTGTAAACATCTTCTCCATCACCTTATGACTGGTTTAATAACCAATCTGAATGGCCTGTAGCAAAGCTGTAAAGGATAGAGAGGATTTGCAGTCGAAGTTAGGAACTCTGGGAAAGAGTCAGATGTAGAATATTTGCCAGACAGTCGCAGAGAAGAAGTAAGTGCTAGTACTCAGGAGGTTATGAGCCACATGGCAGAATGTAGATTAGTAGAAATGGGACAATTTAAGTATAAGAGCTAGTTGGGAACAAGCCTAAGCTAAGGCCAAGTTTTCATAAATAAATATAAGACTCTGTCATTACTTTTGGAGCTGGGAGGTCAGAGACAGTCTGTTATAATAAATAGTCACATATTAAACATTCTGAAGTTTTAGAAAGTATTTACTAAGCGTCAGTTCTGTAAATGAGACACAGGCTGCAGCGTTTACCCCTCTAAGTGCCTCAGACTTGGTAACAAAACAAACATGAACAAATCACTTGAGTGTCCTTAGTTAAGAATACACTTATGCATAGCAGCACAGAACAAGGATGAGCTGGAAGTAGACCATGGAGGATCATAGAAACTGAACTTGAATGTTTCAGAGTATCAGCAACTTTGTTTAGAGATGGAGAAATAAAACTTTGAGATGTGAGGGCTAGGTCAGTAAGTAAGTGTGCTTGCTACAGAACCATGAAGACTTGCCATAGCCATGTACAACCTGGATGTGCCTATAACCCCATAGGTGGAAAGTAGAGATAGGAGGATTGCTAAGACTTATTAATGAGGGAGCCTAGTTGAAAACTGACTTAGTGGATATACAGTGTCCTCTCACTTCTGCATATATGTGTTCATAACACACACATATGCACACACATATAAACACACACAGGCACACATGCACAAATGCTCATATCTTAATAGATCTTACTCTACTTGTTCTTTTCATTTTATTTCTGGCTTTGATAGCAGTGCTGGTTAGATTTATGTCAGATTGATACAAACTAGGTTCATTTGGGAAGAAAGATCCTCAATTTATAAAAATTCCCCTACCAGTTTTGTGTGTAGGCAAGCCTGTAGTGCATTTTCTTGATTAGTGATTGATGTCAGGGGACAGGGCCACCCTAGACTGGTGGTCCTAGATGCACACACACACAAAAAAAGTGAGCTAAGCAAGCCCTGAAAACAAGCCAGTGATCAGTACCTCGCCTCCATGTCCTCTGCTTCAGTTCTCCAACTTAAACACAAAATTAACAAATAACAACAACAACAACAACAACAACAACAACAACAAAAAGCAACCTAGGATTCTGGTTTTCCATTATTTCCTGTCTTACTTTTATGTTTATTCAGAAATCAATCCAAAAAGTACATGCTAATTTGTGATATAATACTGTGTAATGAATCATCTCAGATTTTGCCAGCTTAAAATAAAACAAACTATATAAAATTTTATCCAAAATATTGGAAATATATACAAAATTGCAGTCACTTTGGCATATATCTACAGACAAAGAAAAGAGTAGGTGATAAATATACACCAAATTACACATCAAAAGTCTTCAAAATTACCTAAGACCCACACAAAAACACTTTTCACCAAAATGCCACTGAAAAGATAAGCCACATTCTGAAGAAGAATATTACTAGCACAAATATGTACATCAATAAGGAAATTACTAACAAGAGGTATAAAAACATCAATAAATTAATAAAATTGGCTTTGCTACAAGGAGGGAAAAGATTCATATACATTTTTCTTTTTTTATTAAATGGTTTTATTTGTTTACATTCCAAATGTTGTCCCCCTTTCCTGGTTCCCTCTCCCAGAGTTTTTCACCCCATTTCCCCTCCCCTTTGCTTTTGAGAAGGTCCTCCCTCATCCATCCATCCATCTCTACCTCACCCCTGCCAACACCCCTCATCCCTGGGGCATCAAGTTTCTACAGGATTAAGTTCATCCTCTCCCCACTGAAGCCAGAAAAGGCAGTCCTCTGCTACAGGGACCAGAAGCCACAGACCAGACCTTATATGCCCTTTGTTTGGTGTCTTAATTTCTGGGAACTCTGATGGGTCCGGGTTAGTTGAGACTCTTGGTCTTCCTATGTGGTTGCCACCCCCTTCAGTTCCTTCAGAGCTTCCCCCACCTCTTCCATAGAGGTCTCTGACCTCAATCCAACGGTTGGATGTAATTACCTGCATCTGTGTCAGTCAGCTGCTGGCAGAGCCTCTCAGAGGACAGCCATGCTATACTCGTGTCTGCAAGCACAACTTGGCATCACTGATAGCATCAGGGTTTAGTGCCTGCACATGGGATGGATCCCAAGTTGGGCTTTGGATGACCCATGTCACTGGGTGGCCTTTCCTTCAGTATCTGTTCAATTTTTTTGTTCCTGCATTTCCTTTAGACAGGAACAGTTCTGGGCCAAAATTTTTGAAGATGGGTGAGTGACCCTATGCCTCAACTGGAAGCCTATCTATCTATCTATCTATCTATCTATCTATCTATCTATCTATCTATCTATCTATCTATCTGGAGGTGGTCTCTTCAGGTTCCATCTCCCCACTGTTGGGCATTTGGGCTAAGGTTGTCCCCATTAAGCCCTGGAAACCTCTCACATCCCAGGTCTCTGGGACTTTCTAGAGGTTGTTCCTACCCCCTACCTCAAACTGCTACATATTTCCCTTCATTATCCTGGCGCTCTGGGCTTCTCTCCTGTCTTTCTCCCATACCTGATGCTATGCCCCACTTCCCCTACCCCTCCCCTCTCCCAGCCAGGTTCCTCTCTCCTCCTGCTTCCCATGATTATTTTGTTCCCCCTTCTAAGTGGGATTGAAGTATCCATACTTGGGTCTTCCTACTTGTTGAAGTTCCTTCAGTCTGTGAATTGTATCATGGATATTCTGAAATTTTTAGGTAATATCTACTTATCAGTGAGTACATACCATGCATGTGCTGTGGGCCTGGGTTACCTCACATAGGATGATATTTTCTAGTTCTACCCATTTGCCTGCAAAATTCATGAAGTCCTCATTTTTAAGAGTTGAATAGCAATCCGTTGTGGAAATGAACCAACGCTTTCTGTATCTATTCTTCTGTTGAGGGACATCTGTGTTTTTTCCAACTTCTGGATATGACAAATATGACTGCTGTGAACATAGTGGAACATGTGTCCTTGTGGTATGGTGGAGCACCTTTTGGGTATATGCCCAGGAACAGCTAAGTCTTCAGGTAGAATTATCTCCAATTTTCTGAGGAACTGCCAGATTGATTTCCAGAGTGATTATACAAGTTGGCAATTCCACCAGCAATGGAGGAGTGTTCCTCTTTCTCCGCATCCTTGCCAGCATGTTCTGTCACTTGAGTTTTTTATCTTAGCCTTTCGTATTTATGTATGACTAAATGATCATGATCAACATATTATATAAAATACATGTCTATGGTTTATGTTCTTAACTTGCCAGAGTCTAGAGACACCTTGGAGGTATATATCTGAGCGTATCTCTGAAGGACTTTCTGTATGAACTTAATTGACATGGAAAGACCTATCCTAAATGTGGAAGGTACCATTCCATGGGCTGACTTACTAGACTGAATAAAAAGAAGAGACCCAGCTGAACATGAACATCCACAGCTATCTGCTCCCTGTGAGGTGAAAAAAATGTGATATCTCCCTCAAAATCATCATGACTTCTCTACCATGTTGGGTCTTCCCTTGAACTGCAAGCTTAACTAAAATTTTCCTTCCTTGAATTTGTTTTCTTGTCAGGCTTTTGGTAGTAGCAATGAATGGAATGGTTAAAATAGAATATAACCGCAACAGAAAATAGAAATCAAAACCACAGTAAAATAATTACATCTCCCTAGACTGAAAAAAAAAGTAAGAGCAAACAACAGCGATGCTACTGAAGAAATGAAGATTTCACTCACAACTGCCAAAAACTCAGTTATAACTGCTATGCAAATAGTTTGGTGTTACATAAAACACTCAAAATATTCAACTTGACCTCTCCAGGTTTTATTTTCTTAATCTGTAAAATGAACCAATGATATCTACTGTACACATTGAGCGTTGAAGTGAGATAATATGTAATATTTATTGTAACTCTGGCACACATAAGCTC
This sequence comes from Mus pahari, assembly GCF_900095145.1. NCBI lineage: Eukaryota > Metazoa > Chordata > Mammalia > Rodentia > Muridae > Mus > Mus pahari. Next base: position 85,318,713 of record NC_034592.1, read on the forward strand.
TCTATTAATATAAGTTGGCAATTTTATCATTAGTATTGTAGACTAGGCATGTCACTTTTAGTAGATATAGGTAAGTCATACGTTATAGATACTGCAATAAACCACATCCATGAAAAATACAATCATAACCAGAGAAAAGGAGAAAAGTCACACCTTTGGAGACTGGAGAGATAGAGTAGAAGGAGACCAGGAAGTGGTAAGGTGTCTTGGTCACTTACACAAAGAAGGAGTTTCCTACCAAGAAAATGTAAAGATTGGGAAGAGTTATGTGTCAATGAGAAAGGATCAATTAAAATTTTTCTATTCATTTAGAATATGTAATGGGATAAACAGAAAAGAAGGTGAATTTAATGAGTTGACCCTGTAGTGAGGAACAGAGTAACCAACAAAGGAAGAAGGAAACTAGACAGGAAAATAGCAGAAAACAAGCAAGCAAAACTCAGAGACTAAGGGTTCAGTGAGAGTAATAACAAATTCAAGGTTCTTGACCATCCTCCTCCACTGAGAGGTGAAATCCAGGCTGAACTCGACATGCTGTCAACAGTTGAGTACCAAAGTGTTATCCTGGTAGCCTGAACTTATTCTTGAAAGATGTGACAGTCTCCTCCTTTTCTTCTTCTTGGTATCTTGATGGGACATGGAGAAGTTCTAGCTACTGTGCTGGATACAGAGACAACTTAGAGATCAAGTTGATAGGCGTGAAGAAGCCATGACGTCTGGCTCAGTTGAACCTCCAAGGAGTCCCACCCACATATGTGATCCAGAGCAAAGATGAGTCTATTCAACCCACAGATCCAGGAAGATAGAAATAATGACAAATAAAATGAGAGAAATAATGGCAAATGAAATTATCGTTGAAACCACTAAATCTAGAGTAGTCACCTGCAGAGCAGTAGATTGAGGTGTGGGGTCAGGTTACAGTGAGGTGTGGAGCCAGGTTACAGTGAGGTGGAGGAGGACACCCTAGTAAGAGGAGACAAAGCGAAGCTGCAGTCTAGCATCACTGACATCTTTCTGGAGCTCTTAGGGGTGCACGTGCGCAGATGCATGTGTGTTTCACCTGGCACATTCTAAAAGTTACTTTGAGTGAATTTTCTTTATTTCACAAAGTAGAAGCAGGACCAATCCGAACAGTTTTCCCAAAGGAGGATGGTGAACAATCGTGGGTCTCTTTCCTCTGGCCTCATTAAAAGTAAAACCAAAATAATTTAGAGATTTTTTTTTCCTCCCCAATATCTCCCCAATAAAATTCTACGGTGCTCCCACAAATATTCTCATTAAAGTCTCAGGATTCAATTTACATAATTGAGGCTGTCCAGCTAATTTTAGGAAAATTACTACTTTGAGAAAAATAACTGTTATACAGTAATTATGGCAGAGATGTTCTGCTTTGTGTCGGGCACAATGAAATCAGTAGGTTTAAAAATTAAGAACAAGTGACTCCACACTCTCAATGTCATTTTAAAAATGAGAGAGAGCTGTTAAGAAACAGCTTTGCATGTTATTAGAGGACCTAGGGAATGTTCTGTGTTAAGATATATGGTTTCCAACCCTGTTAAAAGAAATATTGAAAGAGGGAAATTGATTTTTTTCCCAGAAAATTTGCCTGTCACACTCCAAGATAAGTTACTGTTGTGTGTCCATTAAATAAGTATATTATATGAAAAGTCACACTCTAGGAAAAAAAAAAAAAACTTCAGCTAGCATTGACCTCAGCTAGGATTTATACAATCTCTTGGTTCATCAAATCAGGAGTAACTGAGTGAATTCTCAATTTTAAATTAAACTAGTTATGAAGTATATTGCACATAAGCTAGAGCTGCTTTTGGGAAATTGTGTTGTTTCAGAAAGAAATTCTTAGAAATAGTATATTTATAGAAAGATGAAAGATGTAGCAATATTATTAAATATGTTAAATATTAAACAATTAACACAGTATTTTGTGAAGAAAATTTCACCATATATATATTTTTTAATTTCTCATTTAAGTGAGAAAAATAGCATTCATCTAGAAGTATTCAAATGTTTCCAAGAGGGACTACATTCCATGGAGATGCTGGTAATGGTGGGGTTTGGGGGTGGAGCAAACAGCTGGATTCTACTCTATATTCCACCCACAGATGCATTTGCATGCCCCAGCCCCATTGAACCAAGGCAGCACCCCTTCCATGTCTTCAGTTCTGAAAAGATCATACAGTTCCTCGTCACACAATATAACCTAGATATGACATAAAAATACCTTAGGTTAGTGTTCGACAGAAGACAGACTAGAAGTGTAAAAGCAACCACCAAGACAGAGGACAAGGAAGCTTACAAAGAGACAAAAACCAAGGCAGGATGAGGAAGGAAATACCTAGAATTTAGACAGCTGACGCTTCCTTGTGTTGGGCTCTCTGAGAAATGAACATGTCACCAATGAGCGACTGACTTCATAAGGGTTAAGAACTCGTGTATTTCTTCACAACTTACTTTCATTGCTGAATAAGGACTGTTTCCATACTAATTTCTTTCTCAACAATTTTAGGCTAAAATGTCAACTGGTCAAGATTTCATTTTCTTCCTCCTCCTTCCTTTGTCACATACAGTTAAGCATCCGTACACATAGACTCACTAAAAGAAGAAAGTCATTACCCAAGACACATGGTCAATGCTATCAAAGATAACGACATCCCAAAAGAAAGGATGGTAAGAGTTAAATCGCTCCAGCTAATTTTATAGACTCTCTTTTAAAAACTTAACATGGTGGGGGGCTGGAGAGATGACTCAGTAGTTAGTCGCCCATACGTTCTGGCAGAAATCTGGGTTCCATTTCCAGCACTGATATTAGGCAGCTCACAACGAACTGCAACCCAGTTTTGTGGGATTGGGTGCCTCTGGCCTCTGTAGGCACTCACCCTCACATACACCTGCAACCCCACACATGATTAAAACAAATATTTATAAAGAGTAAAGAATTAATAGGAATAAGGAAAAGCACACATTTTTTTCAGGCTCTCTTCCATAGCTAAAATTTCAATATGTTTTCCCGAAACATATTTTGAGATACCTGTCAAAAATACACGGTGGTTTAAAAAAAAAAAAAAAAAAAGGCAGCCTTTTTAATAAATGGTGGTGGGGAAACTAGAAGAATAAAAGTACATTCATATCTCTCATCCCAGACGAGAATCAACTTAAAATTAATCTTACTCTAAGATACAGAACTTTGAAATTGCTACAAAAAAATGTAATAAAAACGCTTAGACATATAGGCATAGACGAAGATTTCTGCACAGGCTTCTAATAACACAAGCAAGGATTCCCAGAATAGACAAATGGAATTATATGAAATCTAAAAGTTTCTGCACAGCAAAGGAAACAATCACCAGTGAATAAGCAGCCCATAGAATGCGGGGCGGGGAGATGGGGGGAGACAAAGAATGGCCTAGTCAAAATTTCCAGAAAATACCTTAGCCCCCGCTTTTTGTCTAGGGATGATAAACTGTAACTTATGTTTCAAACCTTTCATTCAGTGACTAAATTTGATCATGTTATTTCACCGACATGACCCCATGTTGCATTTTGCATAATATGTACACAAGAACAACAGGATTTAGTGAGGATCGGATAAGAAAAAAGTATATAGAACAAATGGGAAAATGTCTGGTATTTAATACACTCCCAATAGTGGTGTTTGTTTCTCTCAATGCTCCTTTCAGAGGAAGAGCCCTTTGCATCAAACAGCTTAGTTCTTCCAAATCCATATTTTTCCTTCGATTAGCTTCTAAGTTTGAAGTCTGGTGGGGGAAATATGAAGTAATGTTAGCTTGGGCAATTATCAGATGAGAAGGCTTTTTGTTGTGGCTGTTTTGTTTTGAGATGGGAATCTCACTTGTAACTGAGCTTGGAACTTGTGTTCCCCCTGCATCACCCTCTCCCTTTGATATTACATATATGCTCCATTATGCAGAGTATACGGGTGAAATTAACTGAAATACCCAACAGAGGGGAGATAGAGACCACCTCCAGTAGATAGTCATGGCCCCCAGTTGAGGATGGGGCCATACACCCATCTCAAAATATTTAACCCAGAATTGCTCCTGTCTAAAAGACATGCAGAGACAAAAAAAAAAAAAAAAAAATGGAGCAGAGACTGAAAGAAAGGCCATCCTCCAGAGACTGCCCCACCTTGGGATCCATCCTAACTGCAGACACCAAACCCCAACACTATTGCTGATGCCAAGAAGTGCTTGCAGACAGGAGTCAGGTATAGTTGTCCTCTGAGAGGCTCTGTTAGCATCTAAGACGGATGCAGATACTCACAGCCAACGATGGGACTGAGCCTGGGGACCCCAGTGGAAGAGTTAGGGGAAGGACTGAAGGATCTGAAGGGAATTGCAACCCCACAGGAAGAACAACATCAACTAACAGGACCCCTCAGAGTCCTCAGGGACTAAGCCACCAATCAAAGAATGTACATCGAGTTTGTTCATGGCTCCAGCTACATATGAGCTGAGGGTGTCAATTGGAGCGGAGGTGCATGGTTCTAGGGAGACTTGTTGCCCCAGAGAAGGGGGATCTTAGAGGAGTGAGGTGGAAGTGGGTAGGAAAGGTGGAAGTAGGTGGGTGGATGGAGTAGCAGCTTGAGGAAAGGAGGCTGGGAAGTGAGACAACATTTGGAATGTAAATAAATAATTAATTAATAAAAAGAAGGGGAAAGCATTTCATTCCAGTAGAAAAATAATTATTAGTCTTGTCTTTCAGAACTTGCATCTGTGTGTGATTTCTTCATCCTAACTAACTATGTGAATGTGTGACCAGAAACTACTCTAAGTAACCCTTTCATGGAAAACCAGAGAAAAGGAGGAAGCATGTAGATCAGGCTATTGATTCATAAAAGAGCAGGTGCTATTTACATGTATGGATCCCCTTTGCCTTTGATCCATGATGACAGTCAAAGATCTATGCCTGCCGTTTACGTGGAATGCCATGGCTATTTTCTCACTGGCAAATAACAGCTTTAAAAAAAAAAAGCATAAAATTTGCCCTCCATATACATAACAGTTTGCATTTCATCTGCAAATTGAGATCTCTATGGGTTTTATAATTCCAACTGCATACATTTTAATCTTTCATAATGAATCTTTATCTCTTATTCACAATTCAAATATAATTCCTAATATAGGAACAAAAACAGAAAATTCATATTTTATCCCTCCCTAGTGTAAGTATATATTTGCTGTATAAATATTCTTTACCTAGCAATTCAATTAATAATACACAAATGCTGTGTGAATTACACAGCTTTTCCTAAAAGTGCACTAGTGGCAGATTACCAGCTTCTTTGTATAAAAGCCTTATCACATTTTCAGTGTGTTCTTACTACAGCTAATCCTTCTAAATTCATGGGATAAAAGTCGCTATAACCTTATAACATGTAATTCCAGGCCTTTTACAAAGCTCGCCTTTTGATGATGCTTTCTGAATTTAGCTAGAACCAGGAGAGAAGGAGCGGAAGGAGGACACAGGCGTTGCTGAGAACTCATTCCGGATAAAGTATTATCACAGCAAAGTGCCCTCGTTGGATACAAATCCTCATGTTTACCCCTCTAGCACTGAGCTGTTTGATTTTCTGTCTATCCAGGGCTGATTAGTGTTAGAAGACTTATTCAGGGATAATTCAATTGCCTGCTTCAAATGCCTGAGTTATCTATACCACTAGTGCTCTTGGACTCCTGCCTACATTGCAGGAGAAGGAAAGAGCTTTATCCTCTTCCTCAGGCTAGAAGTGTTCCATAAGTGCTAGGAATAAGACACTTTTCAGGATGTTTTCCATATTTTAAAGGTAAATTGTGGGTTGTATTTCTAATAAGACCTCCAAAATAAATATCTACTCTGTACCAATTTTAATGAATTGAATATGTTGAAGTTTGTCTTTAAATTACAGACAAAAGTCCATAGTTTACACACACATGAACTGTTATTTTTGAAGTTTTATCACAATAAAAGAAAAGTTAACCTCTACTGTAACAGACACAAGATTTTGTGCTCTGGAACGCTCTGAGCCAGACAAACAAAGGACCCTCACTGCTTTCTGAGTCAATGCAAGACACTGATGTCTTTTAAGGCTTAAAGAGTACTCGTACTTTATGAAGTATGACAAGAAAATAAAGCCAAGCCAGTAGATACACATTTCAAGTTTTCTGTACTTGACTTCTATCTACAAATACCTTATGGCTGATGAAGCACCTTTAACTGAATGCTATAAGTGCCTCCCAGGCTCTCATGGGTCAACATTCTCCATTGTCCTCAGCTCCTGCTTCATGCATTGCAACATCAGAACCTTTGTAAAATCTTGCCATATCCCAGGCTCCTTAAACACCTACTCCATTACCATCTCTGTCACACTTCAGTGGATTGTTCTCCTGTTCTCTTCTTGTCCAACAACCTTCCGTTTTTGAAGCATGTATTGAAGAATCCTACTGCTGCCCCCAACCCTGCTTTGCTGACCAGGGACTCATGTTCCTTTCTATCATCACAGTACACAGATTGTATCTCTTCACTTTGTCATCCCATGCACACCATAAGCACCACCACAGAAACTAAAACTTCACATCCATTTCTTCTTTATTTATGAGACCATATAATGCAAAACTCAAAAGGAGATACTATTGTAACTATTGTATTGTTTCATAAAGTTATTAGAATAAAATGTTACATGAACAAAAAAAGGGGTGGATTCTCTAGGTTTTGAAACTATAGAGGAAACTTTCTTGCATGGCTTAGGGGATGAGAGGAGAGAAAAATGGAGACTGAATTGATGATTAGGCAAGTTATATTATTTTCCACATTTAAAATGAAATTCAGTGTAATTTTAAACATTTAATCTTTCACATATTCCTACAATGTTACCTATTACATTGCAGGATGCTGGTTTTCAATAGTTATATTATTTTAAAATATAACTCAGTATAATTTGCATCATTTTTTTCCTTTATCACCCTTTCTGCGCCATTACAACTGAAAGTATTCTTTGGTTGGTGTATCAGTTACACTTCTGTGAGAAAATACCCTGACAGAGAGCAAGGCAGAGAAGAAAGGATTTACTTGAAATTACAATTCTCAAGTGAATACAGTCCCTCATGGTGGGAAGGAAAGGCAGCATGAGCATGAAGTCAACCAATCACATTTCATCTGTGCACAAGGTGCAGAGGGGGAGAGCAAGTGGGGCCAGGCTATAAGTTCTCAAAGCCATCTGCAAGTGATAAACTTTCTCCACTAAGGTTCCACTTCCTAAGATTTCCAAATCTTCCCAAACAGTACCACAACATGGAGAGCAAATGTACAAAGAAATGAGCCCATGCAGAACATTTCCTCTTGAAACCACAGCATTCCTCCTTATGCCCCAGAAGGCTATGGAGCAGAACATAGTATAAAATATGTTAAGTTCAACTTCAAAAGATCCCATAGTCCTTAACAGCCCCAACACTATTCAAAATTTTAAAGTCCAAAGACTTGTCTAAGACTCCAGGCAACCTCTTATCCATGACCATTTGCTGAGGCCATTTACATCAATGAGAATGGTTACTAGTTTACTTCAAATACAAATTTCTTTTACTATATCTTTAAATATTTTTTCATTTATGTGCTCTGGCCTCCACCATTACTTATTAAAGCATCTCTATTTCTTATCAACCACACATTCTGTATTTCTATTCACTTATTTCTCCAGGGAAAAGTATTCCTCAGGTTTCTAACTCAATAAAACAGGGTTCCACTGCACTGTTTCACACATTGAATCTTAGGTTTAACTCAAACTCTGCCATTTTATAATTTCTACTTTTAAAATCCATTTTTATATAATTCCACCCTTTTTATATTATTCTGTTACTTAAAAAAAAGCAACATTTTATCACCTTTCTCTTTTTGGAATAGCCATGTCATAATTCAGTCTATTAGAGTTTCCTATTTTCTTTAAAATGCTTGTGAGTCAAATGTATTATTCGACTCTGAGTTTTCAGAAACTTGCATAATTCTTCAGGTTCCTCAAATGTTATACATTGAAATTTAAACTCATTCCTTGTGATAGATTGATAGATGCTTAATATTTCAATATATAATATTTCAATATATATATATATATATATATATATATATATATATATATATATATATTACCCTTCAGATTATTGAATTGATCCATTCAAGTTATTTAGTAGCTCTTTTTTATATAATACTCCACTTAAAATTCCTCTAGGTTTATAAGTAGAATTATTTCTGAAGGGCACGTTCCTAAAAGTAAGAAGTCATCATTACCCTACATGATTGCTCCTATTCAGTCTTACCTATTTTTTTACAATGTGTATTTTTGTACTTTCAAAGAAGCTTCTCAATATGTGGCTCACAATCCCCAAATTCTAAAGATCTTTTTGTGTGTCTAATTGACTTTTTATTTTTTAACTTATTTATTTATCAGTTTACTGGTAGTGCTGTGGGGTATGAATATGAGTGTTGGGTATGCACATGCAGCAGCACCTGAATGATCAGTAGTCAACTTTTAGAAGTCCATTCTCTTTGCTTTCACTGTAATTCCAGGGATCAAACGCAGATCATCAAGCTTCCTTGACAAATGCCTTTAGCCACAAAATCATCATGTTGGATTTGTTTTGTTTTGATTTGATTTCCGATATTGGAGATTGAAATCTAGATCCTTCTATTTACAATCTACACACATGCCCTGTCACTAAGCTGTGTCCCCAAGTTCAATTCTGTTTTTGTGAATTCCCTAGTCATAGTATTTTTCTTAGTGGCTGTTAGGACTTATATGTACATTAAAATTATTCACTCCTTCTATTATATATGCTGTAAGTGCTTTTCTCTAGGCTAGGGTACCTTGATGATCTAAGTTAGTTCTCACTGTGGAGTACTTTGTTAATATATTTTCATGTCTATCAATCATTTTTCCGGGTTTTCATTTTATAAATATAATAACCTAAAAAATATAATAACCTAAAAAATATAATAACCTAAAAAGTTGCTCTGTTATGTTTTCACAGTTGTAACATAATATCTGGGACAATCAACTTCAAAAGAGGTGGTCAGAAAATAGGTCTGCATAACTCCAATGACCTACTTCTTCCCACTAAACCTTAAGAGTTTGCATTTCGTCCAACAGGGGCATGAACAGAGGATGCATGGATCTCTAGGAACTATTTACAAAAACTACAAGAGTTACAAGAATTTTTCCCTAAAGCTTTTGATGTTTTGATAATTTTCTTTTATACTGATTCTTTACCTGGAAGTATTTTAGATAAGCTGTGAGTTCACAGCTCTTCCAGATAAATGAAAATCACTTTGCCACTGAACATACAAGGCATCTTTATTATACATTATGACCTTTCCAGGCTTTAGTCTATTTTCTACGGTCTCTTTTCACTTCCAACAAAATGATTGTCTGTTCTTATACTATCATATTATTTTGATTGCAGGAAAATATACAATTAAATTATAATTTGTACATTTATTCTTTTATATGAAATTCAAGATAGTATTTTCCCATTTGAAAAAATGAACTTCTGATTGAAATTTTATTAACTAGGCATAACTTGAGAATAGTGTATAACTTTACGATATTCAATCACGAGGACAGGCATTGCTGCCTAAGAATGTTACAGCAGAACTTCTTTTGAAATAGAGATGCTATACTTTTGAAGTAAATGTTAGACTAAATGCACTGATTCATAGCTTACTGAAGAATATGCATGTATAGTTTCCGATTACTATTTTTAGTACTTTCTCTGGCATCATGATATTAAAGGATCAGGAAAAATTCTCACCAATATGATGTTTTACTATTTTGTTGATATATTAAAATTGAATAGATGCATTGAAGGATAATTCCATCAAGGTAATTAATGTATGATGATTAACAGTACATCTCTTGAACATAGTCCTCTTATATAGCTTAAATGTTGACCAAATTCCCAACCCTTAGGCTTCACCATTCCATTCTATGTTTCTTTTTTTACTATTAGATATCTTCTTTATTTACATTTCAAATGCTATCCCGAAAGTTCCCTAGACCCTCCCTCCACCCTGCTCCCCTACCCACCCACCCACTCCCACTTCTTGGCCCTGGCATTCCCCTGTGCTGGGTCATATAAAGTTTGCAAGACCTAGTGGCCTCTTTTCCCAATGATGGCCGACTAGGCCATCCTATGCTACATATGCTGCTAGAGAAACGAGCTCTGGGGGTACTGGTTAGTTCATATTGTTGTTACACCTATAGGGTTGCAGACACCTTGAGCTCCTTGGGTACTTTCTCTAACTCCTCCATTGGGGGCCCTGTGTTCCATCCAATACAGGACTGTGAACATCCACTTCTGTATTTGCCGCCAAGCACTGGCATAGCTTCACATGAGTCAGCTATATCAGGGTCCTTTCAGCAAAATNTTGCTGGCATATGCAATAGTGTCTGGGTTTGGTGGCTGATTATGGGATGGATCCCTGTGTGGTAATAAGGACACATGCTCCATTATGTTCATAGCAGCCTTATTTATAATAGCCAGAAGCTGGAAAGAACCCAGATGTCCCTCAACAGAGGAATGGATACAGAAAATGTGGTACATTTACACAGTGGAGTATTACTCTGCTATTAAAAACAATGAATGTATGAAATTCTTGGGCAAATGGATGTATCTGGAAGATATCATCCTTAGTGAGGTAACTCAATCACAAAAGAAGTCACTTGATATGCACTCACTGATAAGTGAATATTAGCCCAGAAACTTAGAATACCCAGGATACNATTTGCAAAACACAAGAAAATCAAGAAGAAGGAAGACCAACGTGTGGATACTTCATTCCTCCTTAGAATAGGGAACAAAATACCCATGGAAGGAGTTACAGAGACAAATTTTGGAGCTAAGTCAAAAGGATTGACCATTTAGCGACTACCCCATTTTGTGTTTCTTTAGTTTCAATGTTTTAGCTTCCACTGAAAAGTGAGGCACTGTTTGCCTTCACATGTTTGTCTTAGTTTACATGGGAAAGTCGTTGTGATACATTCATAAATGACAAATTTCCTTCTCGTAAAAACTGAATAGTAGTTCATTGTGTGCATTTACGCATTTTAATGATCTGTTTATCCAGGATGACTAATAATGATTTAGTATCATGGCTACTGTGGATGATTCTGCCATGAGCCTGGAAATGGAAAACCTCATTTCCAGGTGTACTTATTGCTGACATATTTCATGTCCTAATGTGACTTCATTTTCTGGTGTACTTATTCCACAACAAAGATGCTATCTGTTGAAATACCTTAATTTCCCTATGCAGTTCATGTCTAATCTATGTTCCATCAAAATTTAACAACACAGATATATTATTAGCCCACTTGATCACATGGATGCCAAAGAGTTGTGGTATTGGCAGCCCAGCAATCACTGGCTTGGAGAAAATCAAATTTTGAAATAAATGTATTTTCTACTGTATACCACTTTTGTACCATTATAAATTCAAAGCTTATGTCATCTCTCATATGCATATCCTGTACTTTGTACAAATACATAATGAAATTAGAGCCTATCTGAGAGAAGAAAATGAATTATTGGGAAGGTAAAAAGAAATGAGGAATGGTGGATGAGAATGTTGAAATTGAATTGTGTAACTGAATGAAATATCCTTGTAAAATTCACCCATTGTGAGTTAAGGGTCATCACTATACCAACTTTTGGGAATTCTGAAGCACATACTAAATTTTAATTTTAGGAGAAGCATTCATACATTTTTTTCAATGTTATCTATACTACTTTAGAATTTCATCAACTGTCCCAGCCACCTAGCTGTGGGAAACACAGAGATCTCGAAAGGACGGTCAAGGCAAGTGAAGACACAAAACTCTGAATGTGATTGAAGAATAAACAATTTTTATTTTTCTCACTACTTTTTATGTATTGCTTATCTAAATATGAGTGATAGCATTGTAGGCAAAGCTTGAGAAAACATTATTTTCCCCCTTGTCTAGCTCTTTCTTTCACACTTCCCTGCCCTTGTGACCCTGTTCAGACCAAGAGGAAGTTCCCCCTATGCATTATCTCATGCCAGCAGTTTTCTGCAATCACAGGGCCACAGCTGCCTTAGGACTGGCCTAAGAAAGAAACTTCAGACCTTCTGCAGTTTCAACATCTCCCACTCCTGATTTTGTGGCAGCAGAGTTATATAAACAGCCCTTTTGGGCAAAATCAGTCTTGTCCAGATTCTTTGGGTGCAGGGGAAGCTTATTAAAAGCAATAAAATAATAATATCAACTAATGCTAAATTTATCAGGTAAATTTAAATTATCTAGCTTCATCATGTGAAATACTAAAGGGATTAAGATGCTGTATGGTACTTGCAATTTATTCACAAACCATTGGCCAGAAACTAGTGACAAATGAGAGTTTTCTTATAAATATAATTCTGGATGTAACTATCCAAGGTCAATAGCACTGCTGTTTTGAAACCATACCAAATGTCTAGACAGTTCTTAACCAATTCCCATAGGTATGTAGATTCATTGATAAGATAAAGCAGAGATTCAAATATAAGTATGCTTACAATGGCAATTAGTAGTCAATTGATATTTAATAGCTTTCACTTGTTGCCTAATCCACTCAATTCCATTCTTAAGGAGATCAAGTCTTTTTGAAAAATTTATGTCTATTTTTGGCAGTGGGGAGATTTTCCTAGCTCAGAAATAGTTTCCACTAAATTATTGGTGATGTGACCTATTTGTACTCTCTCTTTGAGAACAAACACTCCTGCCATACCAGTCATTATGATTCCAATAAGTATCAGAATTCCTACAATCAACAGTCCTATGAAACTTAGTTCTAGTTTTTAGTACTATCAATAATTTTCCAAGGATAGCATTAATATTTTTGAAGATCATTTTTCTGTTTTTATTGCAACCCATATGAAGAAGAGTTGTTTTAGTATCATAAAAGTAGACTTTAAGGTATATGCTAAAACACCGAGGGATGCAACAAAAGGCACACAAAATATGGCACAGGATGTCAGTGTAATTCATATCTCTGTCTCCAACTAATAAGACATAAGGTGGGATCGCACAGGCCAGGAATCAACATTTTATTAGAGTGGTAAAAACAATCAAGTTAAATGTGTTAATGGTAATAGTTCCCTTATGAAGTTGCATAGGACCAGTACTTGAACTGGAGCTCAGAAAGAGGTGTGCATGGCTCACCTAAACTATAACACTGATGCAGACACAGCAGGCCCACCGCTGAGTGCAGTGCTTTCATGTGTTGCTTTCTTATTCCCCCCATATCCCCTTCCTGCTTTTTCAATTGGAATTTTAGCTTCTTATGGTATTTGTATGACCCCCAACAATGAACAGTGCACAGAGAACTATTGCATCCACATCATGTCTGATGTTTTGTTTTGTTTTTGTTGTTGTTGTTGGGTGGTGGATTATTATTATTATTATTATTACTTGTCATTCTTTTTGCTGCTTTACCAAGTTTGGGTAATATCTCACTATGGTTTTAATTTATATTTATTTGATTATTGTTAGTGCTGAACATTTTCATGTATTTTGTGTATTTATGTATCTTCAAATGTTTTTTATATGTACATACTCTGGGTGTGCATATGCATGTGTCGCTCTGTGTGTCTGTGTGTCTGTGTCTGTGTGTGTGGTTGTATGCATACACATGGAGACCTGAGGACAACTTGGACTCAAATCACTAAGCTTGGCACTAAGTGATATTATTTACTGAGTCATATTGGTCTCTCTCTCTCTCTCTCTCTCTCTCTCTCTCTCTCTCTCTCTCTCTCTCGTGTGTGTGTGTGTGTGTGTGTGTGTGTGTGTGTATGTATGTATGTCTGTGTCTGTGTCTCTGTGTGTGTGTGAGTGGATATGTGTATATAGAGAGAAGTTAAATATATTTATACATAAATTTTTTAGAAAGTTCTATTTGGATATTGCCCTAGTTATTTTTTGTCAATGTGACACCAGCTAAAGTCATCTGAGAAGAATCTCATTTGAAAAAGTAAGTCTCCATCAGATTGCCTGTAGGTAAGTTTCTAGGGTATTAATGATTGACATAGTAGGGTCCAGCCACTGTGAGCAATGCCACCCTGGGCATGTAGACTTAATTGGTATCAGAAAGCAGGCTGAGCAATCTATGAGAAGCAAGCCAGCAAGTTCTTCTATAATGTCAGTTACTGCTTTAAGGTTCACTTCTTGACTTTCTGCCCTCACTTCTTCATGGTAGAATGCAAAATGATAAAAATCTTCCTTCCTAAATTGCTTTTGGTCATGATGTTTTTATTGGAGCAGTAAAAGGCAAAGCAAGATATTTTGTCCTTTTAAAATTAAGTTATTAATAAAAGTTGATTGATTTTTTTAAAATGTATTTTAGATATTATAAATGCATCTTTAGAAAGAAACCACTGAACGGGCTGTCTCTTAGGCTTTATGTGTCACACATAAAATTTGATGTGATCTTTTCTTCTGTTTTCACTTTTGCTGCCTGTGGTTTCAGACAGCACACCCACATAATCTTACTGGCACTTTGCAGTATACTTTGAAATGAGGTAAAATGGTACTTTCACTTTTATTCTTTTGACTGGAATTGCTTTGGCTGCTCCTGATTGTCACTAGCATTATATGAATTTCGGCATTGTGTTTTCTATTTCTGCTGAACAATAGTCATTGACATGGAAGCTCTTCCCAGGTAGTAGACAGTTTAACAAAATGAATTCTGTCAATCCATGAGGATGGAATATCTTTCATTGATTTGTATTATCTCCAGTTTCTTTTAAAATGTCTTCTAACTTCACTATATGAGTCTTTCTTCTTGTTGTTTAATTTATTGCAAGGAATTTTTGCAGTGATTACAAATGGTATTTTTTTAAGTTCTCTTTCAGATAATTTGTTTTTAAATGTACAGAAACACTACTGGATTTTGTATATAAATTTTGCATCTTGCAACTTTGCTTTATGCATTCATCATATCTGACAATTTTCTTCTAAATCCTCAAGATGCCATATCTAAGTTGGGGGTGTATGGAGAGACAAAACTTAGCTTTTCCTTTCCAATCTGGTTGCCTTTAATTCCTCCCTCTTCCCTAAAAGTTTTGGCTAGGAATTATAGAGCAATGGTGAAAAGACATAGCTGGAATCTGCAACTCTCTCCCATTCCAGATCTTAGAACAGCTTTGATACTTCACCACTGAGCATGATGTGTGCCATATACAGTTGAATGGATTGACGCTGGCTCCTTTAGAGCAAATATATTGAGAGCTTTTATCAAGAAAGGAGCTTACATTTTATCAAATATTCTTTCTACATCTACTAAGGTGACCATATTTTTTCCTCCAATCTGTCAATGTGCTACTGTGGCTTTGTGTGCATTAAGTCATCCTTGAATTTCTAGGGTAAATTCCACTTGGCTGCAGTGCTCCTTTTAATGTGTTGTTGAATTGAGCTTGCTAGTATATGGTTGAAGACTCTCACACATGTTTATTAGGGAGATTTATTTTCTTTTTCTTTTTTTTAAATTTTATTTTATGTTTAATTTATTTATTACACTCTATATTCCATTCCCTTCCCCCCATCCACCCTCTGACTACTTCACATCCCACACCTCCTTCCCACACACACCCATTTCCACGTGGATGCCCGTACCCCTCACCCCACCTGACCTCTAAACTCCCTGGAACCTCCAGTCTCTTGAGGGTTAGATGCATCATCTCTGAATGAACATAGACCCAGAAGTCCTCTACAGTATGTGTGTTGGGGGCCTCCTATCAGCTGGTGTATGCTGTCTGTCTAGTAGTCCAGTGTTTGAGAGATCTCAGGGGTCCAGATTAATTGAGACTGCTGGTCCTGCTACAGGATTGCCCTTCTCCTCAGTTTCTTTCAGCCTTCCCTAATTCAACAACATGGGACAGCTGCTTCTGTCCATTAGTTGGGTACAAATATCTGCCTCTGACTCTTTCAGATGCTTGTTGGGTCTTTTGGAGGGCAGTCATGATAGGTCCCTTTTTGTGAGCGCTCCATAAACTCAGTAATAGTGTGAGGCTTTGGGACCTCCCCTTGAGCTGGATACCACTTTGGACCTGTCACTGGACCTTCTTTTCCTCAGGTTTCTCTCCATTTCCATCCCTGTGATTCTTTCAGACAGAAACAATTATGGGTCAGAGATGTGACTGTGGGATGGCAACCCCAACCCTCATTTGATGTCCTGTCTTCCTGCTGGAGGTGGGCTCTATAAGTTCCCTCTCCCTACTGTCAGGCATTTCATCTAAGGTCCCTCCCTGTGAGTTCTGGGAGTCTCTCCCCTCCCAGATCTCTGATGAATTCTGGTGGGGGGGGAGTGTTTGCTCAACCTCCTATTTCCTGAGGCTGCCTGTTTACACTCTTTCTGCTGGCCCTAAGGACTTCAGTCCTTTTCCCTTACCCAATACCAGATCAGGTTCCCCTTTCTGCCCAGTCTGTGATCTTGTCCACTTTCCCTCCCACATCCCTCCTTTCCTCCACACTTGTGATTGCTTTCTTCTCTCTCCCAAGTGGGACTGAGGCATCCTCACTTAAGCACTTCAGTTTGTTGACATTTTTGATTTCTGTGGATTTTATCTTGAGTATTCTGTACTTATTTGGGGGGGGGGCTATATATCCACTTATTAGTGACTACATACCACGCATGTCCTTTTGGGTCTGGGTTTCCTCACTCAGGATAATATTTTTTTAGTTCCATCCATTTGCCTGAAAATCTCAGATGTCCTCATTCTTAACAGCTGAGTAATTCCATTGTGTAAATGAACCATATTATCTGTATCTATTATTCTGTCATGGGACATGTAGGTTGTTTCCAGCTTCCAGCTATCACAAATAAGGCCCCTATAAACATAGTAGAACATGTGCCCCTGTGGCATGGTGGGGCATCTTTTGGGTATAGTCCCAAGAGTGGTATAGCTGGGTCTTCAGGTAGATCTATTTCCAATTTTCTAAGGAGCCTCCAGATTGATTTCCAGAATGGTTGTGACAGTTTGCAATCACACCAGCAATGGAGGAGTGTTTCTCTTTCTGCATATCCTCTCCAACATGTGTAGTCACCTGAGGTTTTGATCTTAGACATTCTGATTGTGTAAGGTAGAATCTCAGGGTCATTTTTGTTTGCATTTCTCTGACCACTAAGGATTTCGAACATTTCTTTAGGTGCTTCTCAGCCCTTCCAGTTTCCTCAGTTGTGGATTCTCAGTTTAGCTCTATACCCTAGTTTTTGATTGGGTTGTTGGGTTTTTTGGTAACTAACTTCTTGTGTTCTTTATATATTTTTAATATTAGCCCTTTATTGGATGTGGGATTAGTGAAGATTTTTTCAAATCTATAGGTTGCCGATTTGTCTTATCAACTATGTCCTTTGCCTTAAAGAAGCTTTCAGTTTCATGAGGTACCATTTATCAATTCTTTATCTTAGAGAATGAGCCATTGGAGTTCTATTTAGGACATTTCTCCCTGTGCCTATGAGTTCAAGGCTCTTTTCCACTTTCTCTTCTATTAGATTCAGTGTATCTGGCTTTATGTTGAGGTCCTTGGACTTGAGCTTTGTACATGTTGACAAATATGTGTCTATTTTCATTCTTCAAATACAGACAGCCAGTTAGACCTGCACAATTTATTGAAGATGCTTTCTTTTTTCCATTGCATATCTTTGGCATCTTTGTCAAAGATCAAGTGACCCTAAGTATGTGGTTTTATTTCAGGGTCTTCAATTCTATTCTACTGATCAACATGTCTGTCTCTGGACCAATATGATGCAGTTTTTATCACTATTGCTCTGTAGTAAAGCTTGAAGTCAGGGATGATGATTCCCCCAGCTGTTCTATTATTGTTGTTAAGAACTGTTTTCGAGGATAGTGTGGACTGCAGAAGCCACACAGCTTCTGGGACCGACCCTGTTTTGGGCTCCAGACATCCGGGCTCCTTCCCCACCAGAGGAAAGGTATCTGCCAGGGAGGGCTCTCACTGCCTGAGCTGGTGAGGGAGCCATCTTTACTCCTTGTCACACAGGCTCCTGTCTGCCCAGTGGAGAGTGCAGACTGCAGAAGCTACACAGCTTCTGGGACAGACCCCATTTCAGGATCCAGACATCCAGGCTCCTTCCCTGACAGATGAAAGGTATCCACCAGGGAGGGCTCTCAATGACTGAGCTGGTGTGGGAGCCATCTTTGTTCTGGGTTGCCCAGGCTCCTGTCTGTGTAGTTGAAAGTGCAGACTGCAGAAGCAACACAGCTTCTGGGACAGACCCCGTTTTGGGCTCCAGACACCCAGGCACCTTACCTGCCAGAGGAGAGGAGGCCACCCAGGAGGGCTCTGTCCGCCAGAGCAGGTGAGAGAGCCATATTGTGTCCAGGGTCCTTGGAGACTAGTCTTTACAGGTGAGTGTGCAAACTGCAGAGGCGACACATCTTCTGGGACATGCCCCATTTCAGGACTACATCTTAAGCCAGGAGGCAGGTCTGAACACCAGAACTCTGTGCACCTTCCTTGCAAGAGGAGAGCTTGCCTGCAGAGAGTACTCTGACCAAGGAGGCTCAGGAGAGAGCTAGACTCCCAGGACTGCTCACAGAGGTTAACATAATCACAGGAGGAACAAACTCCAACCAGAGACAACTATAACAACTAACTCCAGAGATTATCAAATGGCAAAGTCAGACATAAGAATCTTACTAACAGAAACCAAGACCACTCACCATCATCAGAACCCAGCACTCCAACNTCAGTCAGTCCTGGATACCCCCAACATACCCGAAATACAAGACTCAGATTTAAAGACATACTTCATGGTAGTAGTAGAAGATCTTAAGAAGGGTTTTAATAACTCACTTAAAAAATTGAAAGAACACTGCTAAACAGGTAGAAGCCCTTAAAGAATCACAAGAGAACACTGCTAAACAGGTAGAAAGCCTTAAAGAACAANAGGAAAACACTGCTAAACAAGTAGAAGTCCTTAAAGAGGAAAAACAAAAATCCTTTAAAGAATTACAGGAAAAAACACACCCAAACTGGTGATGGGATTG
>NC_034592.1:85337791-85352738 GCF_900095145.1 Mus pahari
CTGCAACCCTATAGGTGGAACAACAATATGAACTAACCAGTAGCCCCAGAGCTCGTGTCTCTAGCTGCATATATAGCAGAAGAGGGCCTATTCGGCCATCAATGGGAAGAGAGGCCCCTCGGTCTTGTAAACTATATATGCCCTAGTATAGGGGAATGCCAGGGCCAGGAAGTGGGAGTGGGTGGGCAGGGGAGCAGGGGCGGGGGGAGGGTATAGGGAGCTCTTGGGATAGCATTTGAAATGTAAATAAAGAAAATATCTAATAAAAAATAAAGAAAAAAATTGTTTTTGCTCTTTTGGGTTTTTTGCCTTTCCAAATGAATTTTAGAATTGTTCTTTCAATGTCTTTGAAGAATTATGTTGGGATTTTTGATGGGGATTGCATTGAATCTATAGATTGCCTTTGGTAGCATGACCATTTTTACTATGTTAAGTCTGCCAATCCATGAGCATGGGAGATCTCTCCATTTTCTGAGATCTTCTTCCATTTCTTTTTTGAGAGGCTTGAAGTTATTGTCATACATCCCTTTTACTTTTTTTGGTTAGTGTTACCCCAAGATATTTTTATACTATTTGTAGCTTTTGTGAAGGGAATTGTTTCCCTAATTTCTATCTCAGCCTGTGTATCCTTTGAATAAAGGAAGGCTACTGCTTTATTTGAGTTAACTTCATATCTGGCCACTTTGCTGAGGTTGTTTATCAGCTGGAGAAGTTCTCCGGTAGAATTTTTGGGGTCGCTTATATATACTATAATATCATCTACAAATAGTGTTATTTTTATTTCTTCTTTACCAATTTGTACCCTCTTGATCTCTTTTTGTTTTCTTATTGTTCTAGCTAACACTTCAAACACTATATTGAATAGATATAGAGAGAGTGGGCACCCTTATCTAGTCCCTGATTTTAGTGGGATTGATTCAAGTATGTCTCCATTTAATTTGCTATTGGCTGTTGGTTTGCAGTAAATTGCTTTAATTATGTTTAGGTATGGGCCTTGAATTCCTGATCTCTCCAATATTTATTGCGTATTTTTGCCTCAATATTCCTAAGGGAGATTGGTCTGAAGTTCTTTTTTGGTTGGGTCCTTGTGTGGTTTAGGTATCAGAGTAATCGTGGCTTCATAGAATGAGGTAGGTAGTGTTTCTTCTGTTTCTATTTAACGGAAGAGTTTGAGGAAAATCGGTATCAGGTCTTCTTTGAAGATCTGGTAGAATTCTGCACTAAATCCATCTGGCCCTTGGCCTTTATTTGTTGGGAGTTTTTTAATGACTTATATTTACTTGTGTGAAATGGGCCTGTTTAGATAGTTTACCTGCTCTTGATTTTTTTGTTTGTTTGCTTGTTTTTTGAGACAGGGTTTCTCTGTATAGTCCTGGCTGTCCTGGAACTCACTTTGTAGACCAGGCTGGCCTTGAACTCAGAAATCTGCCTGCCTTTGCCTCCCGAGTGCTGGGATTAAAGGCGTGCGCTACCATACACGGTTTATCTGCTCTTGATTTAACTTTGGCATTTGGCATCTGTCTAGAAAAACCATCCATTTCATCTAGAATTTCCAGTTTTCTTGAGTTTAGGCTTTTATATAGTCGGACCTGATGATTTTTTGATTTCCTCCATTTCTATTGTTATGTCTCCCTTTTCATTTCTGATTTTATTAATTTGGATACTGCCTCTTGGTCCTTTAGTTCCTTTGGCTAGGGGTTTATCTACCTTGCTGATTCTCTCAAAGAACCAGCTTTTGGTTTTGCTAATTCTTTGTATTGTTTTCTTTGTTTCTATTTGGTTGATTTCTGCCCTGAGTTTGACTATTTCCTGTCTTTACTCCTCTTTGATGAGTTTGTTTCCTTTTGTTCTAGAGCTCTCAGGTGTGCTGTTAAGTTGCTAGTGTAAGCTCTCTCTAGTTTCTTTACCAGGGCACTTAGTGCTATGAACTTTCCTCTTAGCACTGCTTTCAGTGTGTCCCATAAGTTTGGGGATGATGTGTCAACATTTTCATTAAATTCCAGGAAGTCTTTAATTCCTTTATTTCTTGCCTGACCAAGTTATTATTGAATACCTAGGTTAAATTCCACTTGATTGCAGTGCATGATCCTTTTAACAAGCTGTTGAATTCAGTTTGCTAGTACATTGTTAAGGACTTTCACACACACGTTTATTAGGAAGATTTGTCTGTAATTTATTTTTCTTGTAATGTCTTTCTCTAGCTTTGCTATTAGAGAAATGATGGCCTTCTGAAATAAGTTAAAAATGTATTTGCAGCCCCTTCTTTAGTATTTTCAAAAGCTTTGAGGACTGGTATTAGTCCTTTAAATGCCTGCTGCAATTCAGCAGTTGAGACCACTGGATGCTAGGATTCTCTTCAATGGGAAATTTTTTTGTTAAAGATCCAATCTTCTTACTCATAATGGATCTGTTCAGATTTCAATCTCTTCATAATTCAGTTCCTGCCAGTTGTATATGCCTGGGAATTTATTCATTTCCTCTAGGTTATCCAATTTGTTTGCATGTTATTCTTCATAGTAATCTCTTATAATCCTTTGTGGTTCTTCGGTACCAACTATAATATTTTTCTTTCATTTCTGCTTTTATTGATCTAACTCCTCACTCTTCTGTCTTTAGCTACAGGTTTGTCAAATCACACCCTCTAATATAGAAAACAAGTCTTGGCTCTGTTGTTCTTTTCTATTTTTACTATAGTTTCTATGCCATTCTTGGGTACATTATTCTTTCTGTTCAATTGAAGCTTCCTTTGTCAATCAACACACTAGCTATTCTGGGAAAGGGGAGACTGGCTTGACTTCCAGTCATCTGGAAGACCAGCATGGAAATGCATGTGCCAGCTCATGTCTTCACTCTGGAACAGTTGGATGGGCTTAGAACTTGGAGCTTTGGGGTTTGCCTAATGTGGGGACAGGCTTGTGTGCTGAAGCAGTTCTAAATCCTAGGTCCAAGGGAATAGGTCCCTAATTTTTGTCTCTTGGGACTATTTGTGTGGCATTTTCCTCTAAATTGCAACATTCCCTCCCTCCAAATTGAAATAATTGCTCTAGGAAGGATTTGTGTCCATGTGTATGTGTGGTTGGGGTATTATAAGCCTCAGGAGGTAAACAAAATGTTACATGTTAGAAAGAAGAGAAAGTTGGAAGGTGCCTAAGAACCTCTCTCCCACAGTATAAAAAGAAATAGAACACTTGCTGTTGCTGAATGCTGATCCATCAACATGTGAGGAGCTTTCAGGATAGCATTTGAAATGTAAATAAAGAAAATATCTAATAAAATAAAATAAAATAAAATAAAATAAAATAAAATAAAATAAAATAAAATAAAATAAAATAAAATGTGAGGAGACAGTTGTATGGTCTAGTTGCCCGCAAGGTTCAGAGAGCCCCAGGCTGCAGCTCTTCAGAAGTTGACTGGGGTAGGGTTTTGGTGATGCAGCTACTTTTGAGTCATCCCTGCTTCGTGTATGTCACCCCTCACCCATTCTTCTGTTAGTAACCTCAGTAAAAATCTCATTGGTTCACCAAATTGCACATTCGTGAAGTCCTTACATTGGTCTGTTAGAGGCTCTATTTCTGGGATGAATAGAGGGGTGTGTGTGTGTGTGTGTGTGTGTGTGTTTGTGTGTGTGTGTTTGGTGTGTGTGGTATCTTTCTCCAGGAAAAGTCTTCATCACACAACAGAGGCTAGTTTCTATACTGAGTCCATGGGATCAGCAGTCTCTCTGAGGGTCATTCTGTCTGCATCAGTGATCACTGGATCCTAGTGTAGAGCCTGTGTCAGCTGATGTATGTGTGGAGACATGAGTGCAGGTTCTAGCTTAAAAGCCATATTTGCCATGTTTAGCCTGGTTTCAGGAACATTAGACCTCTCTGAAACCCAAGTACCCACAAACAGCCTGGACCCAAAACAAGGATCAGACCATCCCAGGAATCTTCTAGAACAAAACTGAATTCTGGATCTACTGGTGTGTGGGGCTTCAGGGGCCAACTTGACATTAAATAAATTAACAGCTTCTGTAGGTATAGACCTAGTACTACAGACTAAGAGTTCAGTGTTGGTCTGACAGATAAGCCTAAAGGCAGGGCCTTCAAGAGAGAAAGCAGTAACATCCATGGCTTAGAAATTGAGGTGACAGTGAATGAACACAGAAACAGGCCCAGAAAAGCTGTGCTTATTCTGTATAGCATGAGCAAAGTGGTTACTCTGGGTAGGAGGTATCTGTAGCAGTCACTGTTGCAAGCATCCAGGACAAGGAAGGTTCAGTTGATACTTTCCGCACACCCTGGTTTTAGCCTAAGATCAACCACTAATCAACACTCATACCTGGGAAAGGCTCTGCTATTCCTTTGAGCCTAATCCCAGGAAGGTTTTGCTATTCCCATGGATCTGAAGCTCAGGGGTCCTTAAGAGTGGTGATGCCCATGTCAACAATACACATTCACTCAGGACTTCTGCTCCCTCCAAAGGAGCCTGATGGCAGGTGGACATGCAGCATGTATCAAAAGTTGCCAACCTCCAGACTGGATTCCCATGTCTCACCTTATTGATTAGGTCTATAAGAGTTGACTTAGTATATAGGTAGGCTTGATACTAGGGTTATGGGAGACAACCTAGTATTGAGGATAGACCAGAATGTTAAGGTTGATAGGGTCACCCTTGCACCAAGGGAAACCTGAAGCCTGGGATATTGATGTAAACCTAGAAATTAAATATTTCAGAAGACTAGAGATAATGACTTTAGAACTAACCTGGAGTAGGGCAGACCAGAGACTGGGTCTAGAGGTACCAGCCTAAGTGTGGGGCTATGAGGGTCTTTCTGGCATTCAGTTAGTAGAGAAGACTAATTGAAAGGTCCAAGGCAAAGTCAATATTCACTTCTCTCTCCTTGTTCAAAGCACGGTTTATATCTGGAGACACTGTACAACCTTACATATTTTCCTATTTCAAAGCTACATCAAATACTGTAACCTCTCCATTCCTTTTCCTAGCCTTATATGGAGATATTTTCACTTATGGATAAGAGCTCTTCGCATTGACATCTCTGTGAAGGGACAAGTGCTGCTCAGTCCTATTCTGCCACCGTAACTCCCTTCACCATCAAAGCCTCTGTTCAATTGCTGGGTTTTCATTTTTGTGTCCATGAATAGCATTTTATTTTCTCATTGTTATAACTAACATTGCACATTGAACTGCCCTACATAAAAGTCTTTGCTCCCATCTATGGTTTGTTTTGTAGCAAAAAAGTAATTCATGTTCAACATAAAAGCCTTGAAAAGAACAGAAAACCCTATTGAAATAAAGGCTTCAAAGGTCAGTTGTAAATCCATCTTCTAAAGATAATTGTATAATGAGGTTTTGTTCCATGTCTTTTTAGTATTCGCTTCTTTCTCTTATACATGCACTCATCGTTATAAAAACAGTATCAAACTGCACACACATTTTAGGCTTGTGATGGGTCACATCAACTTGACTGGCTTTACAACCACCTCAGAGATTGTTGTAGCAAATCCCTGAGTTTTCCTGTGCGGGTGATCCCAGAAAAGACCCACTAGGAATAGCAGACTCTCCCCAAATGTGGGTACCATCTCATGGGCTGGGGGCATGCATAAAATAAAAGGCAGAAACATGAAACGTTAGCATCCCTTTTCTGTACCCCTGGCCACTGACATGTGAAGGACACTGTGATGTACTGAACCCTGGGAAATTGCTATTCAAATTAAATATTGTCATCCTGTGATCATTTTTTTTTTGTCCAGTATTCTATCTCAACAACACAAAAGTAATTAATACAAACCTCTGTCTCACCAGCATTCCTGAATGTGTTCTTAGGAACTGCTCCTCAATTTGGTTTCTACATCTGTTTCAATGGAAAGTATTAACATTTTCTCAGTCCTATTAGTCCCCGTGTCTCCAAATATATATTCCTGTTCATTCCCAGATACTTGTATTGATAAATAAATACACGCTAAGTAGACAGCCACCAACCCTATCCAGCTCCGTATATTACATAGTGCATGGACTTCCATTGCCCTAAGAATAGTCAGGACCACAATGCAGAAGTGTGCAGGATTAACTCTCCCCAAGAGTAAAGTAGTTGGCCTAGTCTGACCAGGAGAGTGGATAGAGGAGAGGTTGGAGCTTAAAGATAAATTATTTCTCAAGTCTTTCCTCAGAGACTATGATCCAAGTCACAGCCTTTCTGGTACTAGGAGCCTGAAGGGAAATGGGAGATAAGGCAAGAACATCGCTTATATTTTCTTATCCCCTTCCTTTGTCTTGTTCCTCTTTTGTCTTGCAGTGGCTGCTCTGGAAGTGTGCCTTGCAAAGAGGATTAGCACTGAAACATTTTCCTGGTGTCTTCTTCCTCTGAGCTCTGGTTTACATACCTGTGTGGTACCATATCACCAAAATATTGAGACTGAGTAATAAATCACCCATTGATAAGCAGAGCGACGACGTTTGTAGATATTGCTTATTATAAATTGCTCTAGTGTAATAATTCTTACCTAAAGATATTTATACTCACCTCTGATAATTTTCTTAGGATAAATCCACAGGCATAGAATTTTTAAGAAAATAATATAAACAGTTTTAAGAGGAAAAAGAACAAATCACACTGAAGTTCCCTAATTAAGTACTATATGAGTCAGCAAAGAAATTAGTTGTGGCTTTCTGAATGTACATTTGATGGGAATGCTTTGTAGTTTAAGATAGTAAACGTTTATAAAGTATTCAGGAAATGTAGCAAGGTCCCTAGATCCTTTCTAAGCAAGAAAAAATAAATTGAAACATATGCAAAATATCTTCAAGATGTTCAGTGTGTTTTCTCTGTTTTACAGAGAGTCCATATATCCTACTTGTACAAAAAATAATTTCTTCTCCCCTGAGCAGTTTTGTTGTTGGTTTAAGTTTTGTGCTTGTGTATTCATTTCATTTCTACCTCTACACTCTCCCAGAATGCTATCATAAAACTGCAACATAAAAGGAAGTTTCACTTCTTCTTAGTGCTCAGCAAAATCCTACCCAAACCATGGTCTAGTTACTGGAGCTCTCTGTGTGACATTTCAGTTCCTTTATATGCCACAAGTCCATTCTGCAAGGACAAGGGTTCATTATTGGAATTTAATAATTTACATTTGCTCCAAGAACTGTCCATAATAAAGTCAATGAGTAATATACATATACTATTACGTTCTATTCATTTATGTGTTTTCTGAGATAAGACTGCTAAATATGTCTGTGACAACAGAGTATATGAAATTTGGATGTTTATGTGAGCTTTGCATTTTTGAAAATAAAAGAAACTTTCTAATTTTATTCATGTGTACTATCTTTATAAAATACAAATCTTGCCTGTGTCTAGCTACCTATGTGTTGCAGCAATTGTGAAGATAATTTTTTAAATATTTGCTTGGGATATTTTGTTTTCTTTTTTAATTCAAAACTGAAAAAAAATCTGCTTTCCTCCACAATTAAGCTAGTACATATCTATATCTATATTATAATCGTGATATCTTATATCAAAAAGTAATTTAATGTATGTGAACTTAAAAAAAATATTTTCTGAGTGAATTAATCTAGGAACAGGAAGGCAAATGCTCCAAATCCTCCCCCAAGTGTGGATTCTAGTTTTGAGCCTCTGACTCCATGTTCAACTTGAAGTACCTACAGAAGCCAGAGAACTGAGTAGAGACTGTCACAGGAGGGGACACTTTCAGAAAGGGAAGATAGTAAAGTGTAGGTAATTAATGGGGACTGAATACTGTTAGTTTAATGGCTTTAGCATGGAGAGCACTAGCAGAGTGTAGAATGCTAGTGGACTGGTATAGCAGAATGATTAAAACACAGGGCCATATAGAAACCTACCACTGTGTAAGCCAGATGACATATAACTCATTAAGAGATGTTCAGTAATCCCCCAATGACCTCCAAAACAATATAGATTCTTTCTATTCTTCTAGGTTGACTATAAGAACTAACTGATAAGACCCTGTGGCTAAAATGCTACATACTTTTGTTGTAAGTTACAGAGATTTCAAGCTGGAACTGAACCAGAAGCTTCCTCCTACTAGTTTGCTTTTGTGATGCTAGAAGGTGCTATATGATATATATATATATATATATATATATATATATATATATATATACCATATGCTATATGCTATATATATATGGTATATGCTGCTGAGGGAGAAAATTAATCACTGATCTTACACCTGTCTGAATCCTATGAACTATATGATCAACTTTCCAGGAAAGATGTAACCACAGTCACAGTAGTGGCACAACTATAATGGTGGTGACCATTACTCTCTGCTTGGACCAATCAAAATTGCATGGCTAAGGAGGTGCTGGGTTATAAGAGGTAATTTTATGCTGTTATTTAGATAAGTTTACATTGCACTACATCAAACATGTGTGTGTGTGTGTGTGTGTGTGTGTGTGTGTGTGTGTGTACCCAGACAAGTGCTACAGCCTTAATTAGAGAAACTTTCCTTTGCAATAAATGGTCATGAATGCAGAGACCCATGGTCAGTCAGCCTACTGAGAATACATGCAAGCTGAGTACACACCCTTAAATAAAACACTTATACCTCCCCCACCATGGTGCGGGAATCACTGGAAAAGATGGAAAGGAAAGAATGTAAGAACCCCCAAATAGGAATAAGGGCAAAATAAATACATAACACTACATTTACAATTATGGTCTCATGGCAGCTATACTTGTGTGCTCTTAGCCAGTACAAGTCAATCACTGAGAAAGATCCATATGGCCTTGTTCTTTCTGATGTACTGTTGGCTAATAATAAAGTCATTTTTTTTTGTTACATACCACTGATGAGCCCACCTGATAGCTCTAAATTCTTAGTTAAACAGGCAGCCTTGATTAAGCTCAGAGGGACATGAGTGAGGGTTGAGGACTTGTAGGGAAGGGTGCATGATAGATAGATAGGAGAGAGATAAAACAATGTTGTAAGAGTGATCAGGATGCACTATATGTATGTATGAAATTATCACAGAAGAAAGTTATTTAAAGTTATTAAATAGATATTTATGCCATTCCATAAACAGAAGAAACTACATTGGTCAAAATAATAAGTAAATAAATAAATAAAAACCCTCAAAGAAAAAGGGATGACATTCAATAAGTAAACTTAGGCTTCAAAGTCAAAACCATTGAATTTAAGTTTTTGCATTACCACTATGTTCTTTAACAAACAACAAAGTTTAGAATAGTTCTTGGTACATGCTAAGCATACAGTGAAATTATTTATACTATAAAAAATGTAGTGAACATGGAAATAATTTTAATCACCCCCTATATTGTCATGTACTCAATATTACATTTATCATTTGATAAGATCTGACACTATTTGACTTTGAGATTTAATTAATTGATTCATTAATTAATTTAATTATTTAATTATGTGGGAGAGGGTGTGCACATGCATGTGGCCAGAGGTTGCTGATGGATATATCGAATATATAGTTCTCCACCTTACTTATCAGAGCTCATTTATTTGGTTAGACTGGCTAACCAGAAAATTTCAGGAATCTGCATTTCTGTCTCCCCAGTGACAAGATCAGAGGACTACATCACCACACCCAGGTTTTTATGTTTGGATCTAAATTCAGGTCCCCATGCTTATGTGATAAGCATGTTGCCTAGTAAAGCCATCTCTCTAGCTATGGTTTTGTACTTCTTTCCAGATTTCAAATGACTTCCAGGGTGATAAAAGACAGTAAAAAAGAATTACCACTAATTCAGTACCTAATGTGTTCCAAAACCCTACTATTATGCAGACTCTTCCTAAATGTATTAATTTTGGAAGCTCCCCATGATATCACAATTATCAAAATGTAGCCATGTTCCACATTCTATAATTTCGGCATTTAAAAAGATTGAAATGACTTTTATAATTATAGACTTAAAATTACTCTCAATTTCAATATTCCACTTTTTTCAATTTAGAATGTGAAGAAGAAAAATTATCTTATGCTCTAGCATCTGAAAGGCCCTTTGAAAACCTTACACACTATAGACATAACACATTTAGTGAATAATGTTTTCCCTCTTCATATGTCATATCTTATAATAACAGAATTTCACTTCTGTTTATATGGAAACTGACGCACAGATAATTTAGGAGATTTTGCCACGTTCCTAGGATAAGAGAATCAAACACAGTCCTGGACAAATTCAAAAATGTTTTTGTATACATCATTTCTCATCTCAGAGTGGGACAGCAGACTGTGGCTGGCCCCTTGAAGCACACATATGGACAGCTGTGTTCTTCGTCGCCATACTGCAGTACTGAATCAGAAGTCTGCAATCTTACATCCCTTTTGGCAGAAAGCCCAGATTTCTCGGACTTCATTTACTCTCTTGTCAGACTGCCCATCAAGAACTAAAGCCCTATGCCTTCATGTGGCTGGAGCCCAGAACTCCTAACATTTCATTTTATCTTTAGTTTAAACACCTTTTTGTTTCTGTTCTTATCAGTTCAATGTGTGTTTTATGTTCCGCCCTTTAAGTTTTAAATCTCTTTGCCTTTTTGGTGTCTTTTCCAGCTACTGGTCAGTCTGACTGTGATAAATAGCTACTTCTTCTGACCTGTCTGAAACAGATTCTAAAAGGGTTCCATTGCCTGGAAATGGAAAAGATAAAAGCTACCTATTAGCAGAAGCAAATGCATGTGCTATTTATAATTTGTGTGTATTTTTACATCTTTCGTTTTGTTAACAATTTTTACAAATGAATCAAAACATCTATACTCCATGAGCTCTTTGATCTGAAAGGAATATTTACCTTATATGAGGAAGCTATAAAATAATTCGTTAATCTATAAATATAGCCTGATCACAGACATTAAAGTCATCAGATAGTACAAGGCATATAGTAATAGCTGTTTATGTTTACTGACGAACTTAAAATATAATACAAACAAGTATAATTCAAACTTGTTTGTATTACTAACTTCATATGAACCCCTTGCTGCAACACAAAATATGTTCCCTCAAACATTAGAGAAGTCAATGCCTAGAAGGACTGAAAAAGAAAGTCATTTGCCTAAGATCACAAAGGTAGCAAGTGGTAAATGAAAACTGTCTATCCAGGAAGCCTAGCACCAGCTTCCTCAGCCTCAGCCTCAGCCACTGTAGCACCTGCTGTATTCATGGAAAAGTAGAAGAAACTGGTAACAGGTGAGAGACTGAAGAGAAACAGGGAAACAGAGAATAAGCATTTTGTTCCTGCCCCTTACGCTGCAGACTTACGCCTGATGCAACATCAAAAACTATATGAAGAGTTTCCTAAGAAGTTAGTGTGGTTATAAAGACAAATTCCATTTGAAAGCAGAGGAGCAGATAAAGAAAAATACTCTAGGGCGAGAGCCATGAGGCTTTGTGGTTGCCAGAACACTAGACTTGGAAGCATTTTTGGAATGCTGGTATCTTCACAGTTGGCACCATTACCAATGGCTGCACTAGGTGTGCCCAAATGACTTGTTGGGGGGGGCGGGGGGAAATGTCAAATTTTATGGCAGACTAAGAGAAATAAATATGCTATGGCGCCTAGAGACTACAGCTGCTGGGTTCAGAACACACAGCGAAGGAGGCCCTGGAAAGAAAATACCATGTGGGCCATTGTGGGCTTCAGAAAGTATAATTGAGAGTTTATTTACAAGGAAAATTCAAAATACTAATAGAGTTAATTGTATCTCAAAACTTAAAATAATGGTAACAATAGTAAAATCATATAAAATTATAACTCTAGAAAAACAAGCAAAATTAAAACCAACATTTAAAAATCTGCATGATAGATTATTATTTTTGAATTCTTACACTTTTATCGCCTGATGTAACAGCAAAAAACTATATGAACATTTTCCTAAGAAGTTATTGTAGCTCTAGGGACAAATCCCACATGAAGGCAGAGGAGTAGATAAAGAAAAATACTCTCCGCTAAATAGGGCTATGAAGACAGCCCTAACTTTGTCTCTATTTTATCATTTTATCAATATATGAAGGGACTGGAGTGATGGCTGTTCTTCCAGAGACTCCAGGTTCAATACCTAGTGTGCACATGGCTGTTCACAGTGATCTATAATTCCAGTTCCAGGGAATCTAGTGCCCTTCTGGTTTCTACGGGCTCCAGCACGTAATTGTTGCACAAAGCTAGGGACTAGGGTCATAGCTCAAGCACAAAGACCTGACTTAGATCCCCTAGAACTCATATGAAACTACTCAGACAAGTGCACATTTATCACCCACTCCCAACTCCCCCCTCTAGCATTCTCCTATGCTGGGGAATCCAGACTCTCTCCCCTCCCACTGATGTCAGAAAAGGTCATCCTCAGCTACAAATGTATCTGGAGTCCTGGCTCCCTCCATGTATACTCTTTGGTTGGTGGTTTAGTCCCTGGAAGCTCTGAGTGGTCCAATTAGTTGATATTGTTCTTCCTGTGAGATTGTAATTGCCTTCATCTCCTTCAGTCCTTCCCCTAGCTCTTCCATTCTACCAGCACCTGACCAATACACATGCAGATACTTACAGTCAACCATCAGATTGAGGTCAGGAATCCTACTTTCTTATTAGTCATTACCTGGGAACTCTTCTCAGACCTCAGCATCCACTGCCATTTCTCTGTTGGCTTGACTACTCCAGGACATACCTTCCAAGAAAATTTAGATCTTCTTTTACAGGGTTTCTAGGATTGAGTCTGGCCCATTCAGAACCCTCTCCCCTTTGATTTATGTCAAAGTCAGCTGACTGAGAGCTGTTTTGATACTCAAAAGACCCTTCCATCTCTGCTGACTAGAACATAAGCACAGAAGCAACAACTGTCAAATCTGTAGTCACATCCTCCTTGAAATAAACACCACTCACCCAAGACACAAACTCCAGACAGTAGAATCTTTGAGTAGTTATAATTGAATATAGGTTGTCTTCTCTTGTCTTCTCTGAAACACATGCTAATATCTGATGCCATTATGAAATACTAAGGGATGGATCAGTACACACACTTAGAAGGTGATTGAGGTCTGTGGATAGTTGGTACATTGGTTCCTTTTCTACTGTTCTGACAAAATCTCTTTATAAAATCCTCAGGTGGTATTTTGTTGTAAGACAGAAATGAGCTTGGACATCATGCTATATCTAAACAAAAGTTACCTTCAGATCTATAGATGTTTACACACAAACACACACGAAAAACTGGACTGCAGCCAAACTTCCTGCCTTGACTCTTATTGTCTCTGTTGTCAAGACAAATACTGAAATGTTGCATTTGTCTCAGTCTCCCATGATGTTGCCCCACTCTGAATCTCTACCACCCCTTGGTAGATTAACAACTTTTTTCTTCTTACTTTGCATATTCGCATTCTTCCTTCTCATCAGCTTATTCTCCAGTCCATACAGATGATGTGATTTTCACAAAGTGCTAAACTTCTTAAAGCCCTTTACTAGCCTATGTTGCCCTCAGAATGTGATTCACTATCAATACATGTAAGTCCGTTTAAGCCCATGTTACTCTCCAGTCTCATATTGGGCCACATTAAATATCTTTCTTGAAGATGTCTCCCTCCTACTTAGTTTGCATAAAACTCACTCATGAACCCAAATATTCTTCCTTTCTGTATCTGGAATCTCAGTGCACCTATTTGTCTCAGGTCTGTGTCTAGATTACTCCTTACCCTTCATGTGTCTCCTCAAAGATACCTCATCAAAGACATCTTCAGTGACTCCATGCCCTCATATTAACTAATGCAGATCTGTGTATGATTTTGTTAATAATATCTTCACAGAGTTATCTTACCTTTTTATGCCTCAGTTTGCCAACCCACAAAATAGAATCTGGATTATGGTAAAAAAAAATGTAAATAATAATAATAAAGTGAATTAGAATGTGCCAAACATTTTGTTTGATCCTCAAAACAACTGAGTTTGTATTCTAGAGCTCAGTCCTTGCTTTTAGGGGATGTGAGAGAGTCACATTACCTTGGACATCTGCACCAGCATCTCATAAAGAAACCTTGCAGTCCATGACCTTCCAGGGCTGGCTTTGACAGGGAAGTCTCATAGAGTAGGAATTGTTTGGACTTGCACATCTATCTATAATATTTCAGTTTCAAAAAAGTCACAGTGGTGGGTCTGTGAGTTACTAATTTTCATATTTCTTATGCTAAGGAATATTGGGTTATTCCTTGCCCCAATTTATTTTATGGTCAAATTGCCTAAAGTCTTTGCATTGCATTGGATTCCTGTCCTATTTCATTGTGAGGTAGCCACACTGCTGGCTCTGTGGCTTGCTTTCTTCCTCTTTCTTTCTTTCTTTCTTTCTTTCTTTCTTTCTTTCTTTCTTTCTTTCTCTTTTTTGACAGGGTTATTCATCAGCTACATGTGCTTTCTATAAGCTCCAGAAGCAACATAATCTGTCAACACTCCCTTCATAAATCTCTCCCTCTCCTCTTCCTATCATCTATTTCCAACCATCACTTGCTTAGTGCTAACTGCACTGTTTGAATTAAATGAATCCCCTTCCCTGCTTATTTCTTGGATAATCTATACATCATGAGCTATACTTCACCTTTAATTTATACCATTATCTTACTTGATTATCTGAGAAGAGATAATCTCCTTGTCTTGGCCAGATTCTGTAGAAAATGATGCCCAAATCTGCATGGGAGAGATTTGCTGAGAAAGGTAGTGGAAGAGAAAAGGAAATGAGGCAGAAAGGTGGGAAATGAATTGCAGGGAGGTACTTTGCTAACATGGCTCTCACAAATAAAGCACAGCCAGTCCCTTGTTATATATAACGTAACACATCTGTGCAACCAGTGCTCTGGTCAAACAGAAGAAACAGGAAGAATGCAAACAATATCTGCAAGTTCATTTCTCTCTCTCTCTCTCTCTCTCTCTCTCTCTCTCTCTCTCTCTCTCTCTCTC
>NC_034592.1:85352765-85360580 GCF_900095145.1 Mus pahari
CACACACACACACACACACACACACACACACACACACACACACACACACTTCTAACTGGTGAAAGTTTGCCCCTATATTTTCAGGCTGTGTTAACTGACCACTCTTAGCTATATTCCGAACTTTTTGTTTACACAAGACTAGAAGTAGCAGAGATCTATGTCTCTACAGTGGATCTGTTTAGCTTGTTTGATGCACCAAGGCATAAGAGAGTGTGTGCTGGAGTCAAGTTCCCACCTAGAAGAAGAAAAGATAATTCATGACACAGGAAGACTGGATAGCACAACAGTGACAGGGATCTTTGACTAAGAAGTAGTCCAGAACTATGGTGGAAAACAGGCTGAGAAAATGTGCAGACAAAAACAGTCCTGACTAATGTTCCAGATACTTTCTCAACCAACAAAGGACCAGCATGAGATCTTTGTTTCTTTGAAGTATTGTATTCCTCATTGGACACAAATGTCCAAATACCAACAGAAAGAAAGACCCAGTTGAAAAACTTTAAATGGCTAATATAGAAACAAACTCCACCATTAACTTAACTTCTTTTAAACATATTTCTTTTGGATGTCTATTTGAATATTCATTATTAAAGAAAACACAAATGCGTATACAAGAGTCACAAAGCCAGCTGGAAAAAAAATCTTTCATCAAAATACATACTTCCAGAATACAACCATTATGTATACTAACAAAAATGCAAGATCTCTAATGCAAATACAGGGTTGTTTCTATTACTTGCAGCAGCAGAGTAACAGTTATCACCAATTTATGATAGGACATTTTCTCCAAAACTACCAGACAGGGAGCAGCAAAGAACACTAAAGAGCCTGCCAGGGGTTCGGGAAGTCCGAGAGACTCAGGAAGCTCTCAATTACCAACCACTGTAGCCTACAGCTGAGATGCCCTTAATGACAGTGGGTTTTTACAGTAGCTCTACACAGGTGGCAGAGACAGATGCAGAAAGGCACAGTAAGCCAGAGCAATTCATTCAGCTGCCACTTCTCTGTGGACAAGGAGTGTGAATTGAGAGGCACCTGAGGCTCTCTGCTCAGACTCCTGACTTAAAAATAGAAGAAAAAGTCCTGAACCCCGAATCTCCTCACAGTGACACTCCGCGGGGCAGTGGTTACCTGTGCTTTTTGAGTTGTAGTTTTCTAACATCCTTATTGGCCATTTTCCATATTCATATCTGGAACCAGACTACAAGATAGCAACTGGATGTCATGTGGGAGCCTTTGCAAGGACTGAGGTATTAGCAAGCTCAAGCCTGTATGAGGTATAGTATAAGTTTTAGCTCGGAGAGGCATCTACTGGGATGATCAATTGCAAAAGTTGTTAGCAACATGGTTTGGTATATTTCACTCCAACTTTGAGACCTCAGTCACACAAGATCTGCTGTTACATCATAAAAAAAAAAAAGAAAGAGAGAGAGAGAGAGAGAGAGAGAGAGAGAGAGAGAGAGAGAGAGAGAGAGAGAGAGAGAAAGAGAGAGAGAGAGAAGTGTTGATTGGCCATGACATTGTTGGGCTTAGAAAGCACAAGTCTAAGTCCATGACATCTTCCCTCTCTTGGGAATATTAATTTAAAATTCAGCTGTCCTCATGAAATAAAAAAGAACTTACTGTTTCAGGGCGATGGGAGAAAATGTGCTCAAAACAACTTGGTTAAGTCACTCAAAGTCTTCATAATGCATTTTCTTCATCTTTAAAATATGTATAATAGTTTTTTAGGTGACACATGTATGTGAAAGCAGATGCATATATGTAGGAATGTGATGTGTGTATGCATATGTGTGTGTCATAGGTGCATGTGTGTCATGTATGCGTGTGTGCATGTCTGTGTAGCTTTGCTCATCAAGGCCAGAGGAACTTGTTGGATGTCCTGCTCTGTCACTTCCCATTTCAGTTCTTTGAGACAGGATCTTTCACCCAACCCAGAGCTAGTGTGCTGACATAATCAGTGATTACACTAACTCTAACACCACAGTTTGTAGATACATGAGACCATGCCCAGTTTTTCTTTAGTTATTCTTGGAAATTTTCAAAGATGTATACAAAATATCTTAAGTATATTCACCTCCCACTTTCTCAATACTACTTTCCTAGCACTCTTCTCTATAAATCTCCCTTCTAGCCTCACGTCTTTTTTTATTTTATAACTCACGGAGTCTGATTAGTGCTGTCCATATGTGCTTGAGTGTGGAGTAATCCAGAGGCATGGGCAACCTGCCAGTTTCTACCTTCAAAAGAAGAGTGATTCTCCTCCCAGAATCCATCAGTTGCCAATAATTACCTAACTAAGAGTAAAGAAAGCCTCGGGAGTCCCTGTCGCCATCATGAGAGGATTTTGAGTGGCTTATTCTTCCACAAGTCTTATAAAAGTAGCCACTATTTTTTGAGTGTTCTTGTATGTAACAGCCATGTCATGTCCAGATAACAGCACTCCTAGATATCATATTCTTTCTATCCTTCCTTCCAAGAGAGAGTAGGAGGGTGAGAAAGGAGGCAGATATGTATACATATTACCATATTGTGTACGCATAGGTAGCATATGTACATGTATGTTCAACCCTGAATATCAAGGCCAGAGTAACTTGTTCCAAGAGCCATCAGAGAAGGTAGCAATATAGGTGCCCCATATACCTCTGAGCACTCACACCTATTCTCTTCATTTTGAACAGTTACAAACACCCCGTTGACCTCTATCACTTCAACAGAACTTTTTGTAATCAAAGTTGAGAGCATGATAAACCCGTACATATAAACATAAATATTTAGAACATGCCCAGTTTTTATGTGGGTGCTAAGATCCAAATTCATGTGCTTTTTATTGAGCAATAGGGTATCTCCACACCCCATAATAAGTCCTGCCCAGTAAGTTTGTCATGATAAATTACTTATAGAGTGCTTTCCTATAGAAAGTGCCATAAAATATGACTGGGCAAGTCAGTAAATGATGGAAGACTCCCTGTCTGTCCCTTTTTCCCACGCATACTGGAAAAAAATATGTACTTCCAACCCCAGCACAATGTCTTAGTTCCCACCATATATACTAATAAAGGCCTTTCAATCCGACCAATGAGCAATTTATCTTTGTTTGTGGGATTGTTCTTTGGTGTCATGGCCTAAGTATGTAGTGATCTTCCAGACACTCTATCCTTCTCATTACACCTAATAGATTCAAGCACAATGCTTTCCTTTTATAGATTTATTTTATGTGTATCAGCATTTTGCCTCAATGTATGTGTGTGCACCACATGCATGTATGGTGCCTCTGGAAGTACAGAAGAAAATATTAGATACTCTGGAATTGTAGTTTCAGAGG
This sequence comes from Mus pahari, assembly GCF_900095145.1. Taxonomy (NCBI): domain Eukaryota; kingdom Metazoa; phylum Chordata; class Mammalia; order Rodentia; family Muridae; genus Mus; species Mus pahari. The sequence continues at coordinate 85,356,091 of NC_034592.1, forward strand.
GTTCTGAGCCTCAGGGTGGATTCTGGAAACTGAACCAGGGCCCTTTGAAAGTACAAAGGACTTAACAGCTGACCCAGCTATCCAGCTTCCATGGTGATTCTCATAAGGTAGGCATTTAGGTAGCTCTCATCTCATATTATTGTTTTAAGATGTGGTCTAAGTAACACAAACTGAACTTGAACTCATGGCCTCCTCCTGCCTCTGCCTGCTAAGTAATGAGATTGTGGAGATCACCACCATGTTCATCTTAGCTCATCCTAATTTTTAAGTAAACTATAGACTCATTTCCCACATAACAAATGACAAACCCAGTGAGGAAAAGCCTGTGGATCCTGGGTCTTGGTTGATGTGATGAGGATTCTGTTTTCCCTGGATTCTGAATGTTTACCTTAGAAAGCTCAGGACCACAAAGCATCTCCTCACTGTCTACAAAGTGAGTGCAGTGGACATGGCCACCATGCCTTACCTGGCCAAACTTGCATTGCCAGATGCTTACCATGAAGGCCATTATGTGAGAAGAGTATTTTGATAGCTGAGAAATACACTTTTATTTTCATAAAATAGAAACTGTGGACAGACAATTCTATAGCATATTGTGAGAATCCCTTTTCTTATGAAGCAAAATAGATGATTCTTTCCCTTCTGGTCTCCACAATACTTTGTTTACACATTTGTCACAACATTTAAATTTCCTCCAGGAACTGTGATTGTGTCTCATTCCATGTTGTAACCCATGTATCTAACACATTGCTTCACACTCAAATACTTGTCTGATGCATAGTTGTATCGCTAGAGAAAACCATCTAACACATTTTAAAAACAAAATTTTTCTCTCTTTAGATTTTATATTTTGCCAGAAACAATAAATATCTGAAGCCCTAGGCTTATAATCTGTGTTCATTTTGCTAAACTGTGACAGTGTATTAATTTAAGAACTCTACTCTCTGGCTAAACACACAAGAAATCATTTTCTTGACAAATAGCAGAGGTGGGGTTAGGAGTGAAAAATATGACTATTTCCCAGCTCTGTGCCCTGGGGAAGTTATTCCATTCTTCTGCTTTCAGTTTTGTCTTTAATATGGAGATAAGGTGATGACTCTTGCCTGAGTTTGTGCCTGATATCATTTCAGACACACTGTAGATTGTAAATACTACCTTCTAACATATTTATTAGTAATACTATCATTTTGCCAAGTCTTGAAATAATTAAATACTTTCAAATATGAATTTGCTACTGAAGAGAACTGAGAACTGATGAAGATCAATATATGTTTACACACTTTTTTCTGCCTGGCACGATACAGATGAATCCTGACACAACAGATGAGAAACTGAAACCTAATCGACATGCAGAAGCCCCTGACAGAACTAATAATTATGATCAAAATAGCTTAAGCAACCTATTTTAATGATCAGATAAGGAACTTATTTGCAACCCACACTGTGAGCAGCTAATCTTCTCTGTGACTTAATCTACTGACATACAGACTCCAGGATGAAATAATCTCTTAATAATGAATAATCCTGCTATGGATATAACTCCACAAAGCAGAAAATGCAAAATTATAGAGTATTTCAGGAGGGATTGGTTTCTCTTTCCCCTACTTCTCCACTCTTCAGAGATTTTTCTTTAAATACAGTTTTGATTGTTACTGCCACCTTACGGATACAAGAGGCTATGTAGACAGGTGGGGAAGACTATCCACTAGTGTCACAAAGAAAACACTAGAGAAAAGGTGTTAGCGTCTAAGAACACCTGAAAGACAAGGTTAATTTCAATGGATAATCTCTAGGAGAAATGATCTACTAATTCTGAATGTAAAAACCTTCTGGCGATTGACAATCAAGTACATTCATAACTTGAATGTTTTCTATCTATCTACCTACCTATGTATCTACCATCTATCTATGACTTTATGTTATGTCTCTCTGTCACCTTTATCTGTGTTTCTATCATTCTGTCTATCTTTCATACACACACACACACACACAGAGAGATAGACAGACAGACAGAGAACATTCTTTATACCACAGTCATTGCTGAACTAGCTAATGACTAAGTTTTGAATGGTGGAATGCAGAGTAAAATTACAACTTTTGTTTTTGTTTTTGTTTTGTTTTTTGAGACAGGGTTTCTCTGTATAGCCCTAGCTGTCCTGGAACTCACTTTGTAGACCAGGCTAGCCTCGAACTCAGAAATCCACCTGCTTCTGCCTCCCGAGTGCTGGGATTAAAGGCATGCGCCACCACGCCCAGCGTAAAATTACATCTTATTTAACCATATGTGGTGATTCAAGTTTGGAATCACATCCAATTAGGGAGCTACGCAAGGAGGATCAAAAGTTCCTGCCAGGGATATAGAATGAGGTCAATGCCACCTTGGACAATTTTGTGACACCTTGTCTCAAGATAAAAATAAAAAGCAAAATGAGAGCAGGTATTAATTCAATGGTGGAATACATGCCCAGCTTTTGTGAGGCCCTTTCTTCAATCTCTTGTATTGAGGAAATGGGAGTGTGGTAGGCAACTGATCTTCTGGCATTAGTAAAGAATGCCTCAGATACAGTAGACAACTGACTCAGAAAAGCTGGGACAAAATCTAGGGAGTGATGAGTGATGTTCCTGAGCCTATAGTGATGCTAATAAGCTAACTGATCTACTATTCTGCATAAATTATATGAGCTCATCACCAAGGTCAACTCAATGCAAGATGGAACCAACCTTGAGGATTGAAAAACCAGCTATGACCGAAGTTAAATTGAAGAAATTAAAGGAGAAAACACTAAAAATGTGTAAGGGGATGGGACATGAAAGACCATGTGCTCTTCTCTCTAGGGCTTGTGTCTGAAGAATCTGGCAGAAGAGGAAATATTTGGAAAGAGAGAAAAAAGAAAAGGAGAGAATGTAAAGGATCTTTTCAATTGCCTGGGATGAGGGAGATAATTCAGAAAGGAAACAAGACCGTACTGTGATTTAAGTTTGGAAGGAATGGAGGTAAACATGGTGGGGTAGGGAGATAAGAGATGGAAGAAAAGCAATTATGTAATTATATTTTAATTAAATTTGAAACAGAGTAAATAGGAAACCACTGTCTCATTCAAATTTCCCACATAGTATAGTTACCTGACGTTGAGAAACACAAATAAACACATCCCATGTATGCTTAAAACCTGTTTTAGGAGATTAACTTATTGCCTCATGAACGGACACATCTATGAAAACCAAACATTCCTCACGTGTGTAGTAATTCCAGGGCATCTACTTCTACTAAATCCCAACAGTGTTCTGTCCTGTTACTGTGACCCAAGGAGTCTGAGTGGTATACATCAGTTTTATCCCAGGAGAAAGACACAAAAGTTAAAGAGGAGATCTTACTATTGCCACCTTCCTGAACGCTCCAACTCCTAACTTCATTCTAAATCCTTATCTTCATACCCAATGATAAGTGATATCTCTGCTCATTTTTGTAGTAGGGTTAGACCATTACAGAAAGGCTGAGCAAGTCAAAATGCTGGGAACAACGGACTAGGTTGTTACTCAAACCCAACTAGTATACCTACAGCACAGCTGCGATGCTGAAAACTCAGGGAACATTCCAGAAAAGCAGGAATAAATATTGTAAGGAGAGAGGACTTGAAAGTCTCCTGTGAGATTATACCATCTAGATACAAGGAAGCTAAACCCATGAAATCTCAACAACATGGTTGCCAGGATAGAAACAAAGCCTGAACAATTCTAGTAAGTTCAAAACCCAGTGTAGATGGGAGAAATCTCACAGGGCTCCACCTTTAGACCAAGAGCTATGGGCAATTAACAACTGTTTTTTAAAAAAGAGAGAATTGGTCTTCTGTCATGAATGAGTCACTGGTTCATTATCCAATACCAAGTGGTCAGCCCTAGAAATATATAAATATGCACATGCTAAATGCACTCAATGGGTCAGATTTGTTTTATGTTTGTTTTTATTGTTTATTTTTTATTGTTTGGGTGGTTTGTTATGTATGTGTAACAACAACATTTAAAGAATAGAAAGCCATAAATGTAGAAGGAATGGAGGTAGACATGGTGGGGTAGGGAGATAAGAAATGGAAGGAAAGCAATTATGTAATTGTATCTTAATTAAATTTGAAACAACTAAAGGAGAAGCCGTTGTTTCATTCAAAGCAGACATCCCATAATCAACAAGTAGAACAAAGGTGACTCCTTGAGATGAGAAAGTCAGCATCAAGAAAGTAACAGCAGAAGTCAGTAGGCAGAGGGGACAAAGACTATAAGATATAAGGTCCTACATGGTTTCCATGTCCTAAGACATAGAAACATGTCTTAACACAATTTTAATTGTGTTACAGGTCAGGTAATACCTCAATCTTTAAAGTACTTGCCATCCAAACATGAGGCCTGAAGTTGATCCACAAAAAACACATTTATTTATTTATTTATTTATTATTTTCTTTATTTACATTTCAAATGCTATCCTGAAAGTTCCCCAT
>NC_034592.1:85361605-85402413 GCF_900095145.1 Mus pahari
TACATATACATATACATATACATATACATATACATATACATATACATATACATATACATATACATATACATATACATATACATATACATATACATATACGAACCCAATTAGTGCTGCACATGTGAATGGATATGGAGTCGTATACTGGATCACTGGATCATGAACAACCTTACAGTAGTCACCCTTCAAAGAAAAGTGACTCTCTTCTTCCAGCAGTCATTAACAACCAAGGACCCCTCCACTAATGGTGGGGCCTTGGGAGCACCTATTCACTGAATGCTGGACGTTTTAGAAGTTTTACCAGGCTTAAACTTGCGCAAGTCTTCTGCAGATGACCATAGCTGCTGTCATCTTGCTATTTCTAAAACTACATGAGGTGCTATATATAAACCAGAAAACCCACAGCAACTTCTTTACAGGTTCATAGGGGAGCACATGAGACCTGAAGGTTCAAGTAGCCAAATGCAAGGATGGAGAATCAAGTTTAGCAGTCCAGTGGGGAAGACCCCGATGGAAAACAAAAAACAAAAGACAAAAAACAAAAAACAAAAATCCTAGAACCTGACTCCCAGCACCCAATCACACTGATAGCTTTCCTGCTTCAACTGGCATTAAGTCAATCAGTGTGGGGAACTACCAGCCCAGCATGATATTTTAGCTTTATTCCCTAATGCCTTTTCTGTGCTTCTGTGAGGAAAATAGAGAGAAGCATAGTTAACTTGTGGTGCTTTTTTATTTGAAGTTTGAGGGATTTTTCAAGTAATAAAAAAGCTTGGCCACCTGGGGCAAAGATATTCGCTCAGTGAGCAGGCATGGGGAGGGAGAATATATATGTGTTTGTGTGAGTATATCTGTGTGTGACTGTGTGTGTGTGTGTGTGTGTGTGTGTGTGTGTGTATGTGAGACTGTGTGTGTCTGTGTGTGTCTGTCTGTGTGTGTCTATGTGTATATGTGTGTGTCTGTGTGTATGAAAAAAAATTGCGAGTTCATTGAGACCATTCTACTTAAGATATACTATGATGACAATTTTACTGTTAGAACTACCCAAGCGCAGAGGAGAAAGTCCATAGGAGCTGAAAACCTGGGGGCTCTACAAGCAAGATATGGGCATGGCCTGCTTAATAGGTGAACTACTCTGCAACACTGAGAGATGTCTTTCCTTCCTTATTCATTGTCTAGCTCGAAGCCCCACCAAAACCAACAAATAAATAAATAAATAAATAAATAAATAAAAACCTGTGAAACCCTTAAATCCTCTAGTACTACAAAAATATTGTCTTACCTAAAAACAAAATCATTCCAGATATAAATGCTAAAATTTTTCCCAAGTGTCATTTCAATTTTCAATTATTCCAAGGCAATTCTAAATTATAGAATTATAGAATAATAAGTTGTCAACAACTAAACATGCTTGTAAAAATAAAAACCTCATAAATATATCAATTAATAACAAGCAAACATTCTGAGAAATGTCTTCTCATTTAATTTGTCATTGTGTTAATCCAATACAGCACATGCTTACACAAATGTACATGGTTGTGGCGATTTAAATATGCTTGACCCACAGGAAGTAGTAATATTGGGAGGTGTGGCCTTGTTAGAGGAAGTGTGTCACAATGTGGGGTGGGCTTTGAAGCTGTGCCCGGCACAGGAGAGTCAGTCTTCTCTTGTTTGCCTTTGAGTCATGATGGAGAACTCTCCTTTTCCAGATCCACATCTGCCTGCATGCTGCCATTCTTCCTGCCTCAATGATAATGGACTGAACTTCTGCATCTATAAGCCAGACCCAATTAAATGTTGTCTTTCATAAGAGCCGCCTTGCTCAAGGTGTCTCTTCACAGCGCTGGAAACCTAAACTAAGAAGTTGGTACCAGGAGTAGGGCATTGCTGTGATAGGTCTGACCATGTTTTTGTTTGGAGGAATGTGGATTTGGGGACTGGAGATTTGGAAAGCAGCAGAATGATTTCAGTGGGATTAAATGAGTCATCCTAATAGGAATATGGAAGACATTGGCATTAGGGCTGACTTACAGGCTCTGGGCTTTAGTCTATTATCATCAAGGCATGAAGCGTGGCAGCACCAAGGCAGAGCTGGGCCTGAAGAAGCAGTCGAGAGTTCTACATCTTGTTCTGAAAGCAAACAGGAGACTTCCTCTTTCACGCTGGGTCAAAGCCCACCCTACAATGGCATACTTTCTCGAATAAGACCACACCTCCTAACAATACTCCCTATCGGTCAAGCATATTCAAACCACAACAGTGGTATTGCTTAATCACATGAAAAGGTCTCTGTAATCAATAGACATGGTACACTAGAGATGCATAAGCTGGTACAATAGTCTGTACAGAGTTGCTGTCAACTTTGATTTTTGGTTTTAAGATGGGGTCTCACAGTACAACCCAGACTGACCTCACACCTGCCATCCCTCACATGGCAATTCTGGCCTAGAAAATGTGTAAGTTTTCATTTTTTGGCATGGAGGAAGAATTTCAAACCTTCCCCATGTGGCTCAAGAATTTGTACATTTCAATTTTCCCTGCAGTATTTGTATTGGGTTTGATCTTGTAGCCTCTGTACTCTGATATGAATGAAGTACCACCTTACTGAAGCCCTTCAGCTTGTCCCCACTAAGAAATGTTGTAAATTACCTGACCACTGTGAGCACAGAGAAAATGACAAGACGAAGTTCAAATGCAGCTCCTCCAGGAAGACTTCTCCTGCTGAGCTGCCAACTCACATGATTAGGAAGGATATTTTACTGCCGAGATAAAAGGGAACCTTTGGATCCAAGAAATCTTTAGTGTTCAATTCTCAAAATTCTTTTAAAGTTTTCAAAATGTAGAGCTCCTCGGGAGTCTATGGTTGACCACTGTGTACTTTGACTTTCTCGTCCCAAACAGTATGTTTTTGGAATTGTGACCCAAGAAGCAGGTGTAGTCTTAAAGAGTGAATTCCAATGGCAAAATTTAACTGCAAATCAGAACAAATAAAAGAATTTTCAGATTCCTATTCCTCCATAATCTGTTAGGAATGCATGCTAAATACCAGACTTCCTTTTGCTTCATGATTCTAATAAGCAAGTAAATTTAAGAACCTCAGGTAGAATTCATTCCAAGAAACATTATGATGGAGAAGAAAAGAGCAAAAACACCATGGCTTTCTTTTCTTCTCCTTCTCCTCCTCTTCCTCCCCCTCTTTTTCCTCTTCCTCTTCATCTTCCTCCTCCTCCTCTTCCTCCTCCTTTTTCTCCTCCTCCTTTTTTTTTCCCTCTCTACTATAAATATTATAGTCAGACTCTCTTTGGTCTGCCTTCTTGATATTTTGTATATGACTTCTCAAAGGGCCAATAAAAGCTAAGTGATTTTCAAACTGTTTCCCTGCTGTGAAGATTATCCAAAGGAATTTGTATAGCAAGATCCATCACTTACACAGAAGCAAATTACTTGTAATATAAGCACAGTGAGGGTTATTAAACACTCAGTAAGTCTTGATACCTGGGTTTACCCAATTGGATGGACAGTGACAGGTCCCACGAATCCAGGATTGACAGTGCTGTCCTTAGAAGTTTCATTTTCTATGGGAGAAAACATATTGAAATTTTGTTTTCATAATCTATACCTATAGCCATGTTATATGGCAGTGACTTCAACTCTGAAAAATTAACATCACTTTATAAAACTTACATCAAAGATTATTAAACAATGTAGATCCTCTTTTTCTTGCCTGTATTAGAAAGATTTTTAAAACATTGATTTGTTTTTCTTAATGATGTCTGGCTTGGCAAACTGTGCCCATTATTACAATACTGGCATGAACGTTATAAGAGTGACCAATAACTTTCTAATTAACTTAAGCTCCCAAAGGAAAGCACTTTTTCCTGGCACTATAATTGACCAAGGACCTGTTACTATGGAGGGCATAGACTAGAATACTATTACTTTTTTTATCACACAGCCTTATAAAGTCTTATACTAATAAACTAGGGCAATTCTCACCCATGACCAGAGAAACATATTCATGCAACAGGTAGCAGTTTATATAGAAATACACAACTCCTCGAACTGCAAAGAACAAGTGACTGCCAGAATGAACAGCCCTAAACAGGATACTTAGTCTATACACCTCTCCCCCAAGGCTCAGGGAACATTGTGGAAGAGAGAACAGAAATATTGTGTGAGCCAGAGTCACAGCATTATTTCCATAAAACAGTGTCTTCTGGATTCACAATGGGAGGAGTTGCCAACCCAAGACCTGCATAAATTAAAGTTGTCAACACTCTAGTACAGAAATGGAGTGTGTTCATGGAGACCTTTCCTAGCAAGAGAGTGTTAATAATTGATGGCTGCTGTTGGAGAGTCATCTTTTCTTCACTGTTGTGACCTGTGCTCCAGTAGATGATATCCTTTACCTAGGTGCACACTACAAAGCACTAAATTGACAGTTGAGGGAAGGAAGTAAAGGAGAAATTGGGAGAAGAAGATGAGGAAGAGCCTTCAGGAAGACATGAAGGTGGAAAGGGGTAGATAATGATTTAAATATATTGTATTCATGTATGAAACCATTAAGTAATGGGTATTTCTTTAAATAGATGAGGCCTTTTGGGAAATGTCAAGAGGATGAACAAGAAGTTCTTGTGACGCTATTACCTATAAAGAAACATGATTTTCAAGATTAAAATAAATAAGCTGGGTGTGGTGGCATATGCCTTTAATCCCAGCACTAGGGAGGCAGAGGTAGGTGGATTTCTGAGTTCGAGGCCAGCCTGGTCTACAAAGTGAGTTCCAGGACAGCCAAGGCTACACAGAGAAACCCTGTCTTGAAAAAAACAACAACAAAAACAAAAACAAAAACAAAACAAAAAAAAGAAAGAAAGAGTAAAATAAATAGGTATATTTTTTTAAAAAAATAGAGATAGTGTGGAACATATGCTGTCCTCCAAGCAAATGTCCTTAAACCAAAATTTACAAAATTTTTGTAAAATAAATAAATAAATAAAATTAGGTTGGTTAGATAGCAACAACTTTGTTGATAGTCCTCATTTAAATTTTCTATAATACACAAATGGATCAAGATAATCACATTTTACCTTATATGTATACAATGATTATTGTTTTTCAATATAAAAATAAACAACTTTTAAAAAGATGTTTTTGTTTCATTTGAATTCTTAGCTATTTACAAACACCTAGAAATATTACATAAGTGTAGATCATGGCCTCCTAAAAACAAAGCCACTTGCTAAATAGCAGTCATTATCGAATGCCTACACTATACTTCAAAGTCACATTACCTTCAGCTTAATCCTCAGTTTGAAGCTTGTATCCTCTGTCCCAGTGCTTAAGTCAGCTGCCTAGAAATGGTAGAGGGGGTAGTCAAGGCTGAGGATATTTGAATTCAAAGCCTTTATTCTCTGGTCCTATTACATTTGCTTTTCTGCATAAAAAAGCATGCACAACAGGTTTTAACAGAAGTTGCAGGCAGCTTTTACTATAAGCCCAGAGAAAGAATCCCTAGCATGTAAAGGGCTCAGCCCAAAATATCTCTGTTACACACCTGAAATCCCCCCTTCATAAATTCATTCATTTACATTGAAAATCGGTTGTTCTGAACATCTCTTTTAACCTATGAAAACTCATGTAGAGATAATAAATGAATCTTCAAGGACATCAGCTCCAGAATGTTTGTCTGTTCTGTTCAACTAACAAAGCATTAGACACCTGTTTAGTACAAGGGACTGAATTAAACCAGCCAGGAAGAAAGATACTGGAGACCCTCTGCCTAAGGCCCCTCACAGTGAAGAGCTATCAATTGCTAAGGAAGGAAAGGGCCATTGTGTTTAAAAGCAAAGGGTACTTTCAAGTCAATTATACTGAAAATAGATAGATTGACACATGGTGAAGAAAATGTTCCATCTGTCAGATCTCAAGACAAATGTGAGCATATACAAGTTAGTAGACATTTAATTTTGTTGAGCACATTCTACTTTTAAAAGGGGAGAAAAAGAGAAAAGTTGATTGAATCTGATTGAATCTAAATTGAACCTAATACCCTCCAGCTGATACTGATGAATTCAATATAAAATCTTTCTAAATTCCATTTTGCTTTTATCAGTAAACACCAACCAACCAACTAACCAACAAACAAAAAACAGGAGATGGCGTCACCTACTTATTCTGAATTTATTTGCTCAATCCCACATTCCATAGATCTTTAAGAGGACCTGATAGGAATAAAGCCTGACCATCACTCAGCATAATAATATTTATTCTTTATTCGAAAAACAACAGCAATGTTATTTACAATGTGACATGAGCCAATGCAACAGAAGGAAGAATGTCACTGAGCTACTCTTCCGGCTTACCTGTCATGGAATCCAGACTGGTGTCTGTGTGCTCACTTCCGCAGTTTTCAGTTCACAACTACAGTAAGTGACACAGCCTAAGTACTACCAGGAATTCATGTATCACTCAGCACCTCTGGCTCCCATCTTACAATCATCCAGGGGAAAGGGGCTTAGACATGCAGTGAATTGAGTAACTCAAGATGACAACGGAAGCACTGTCCTGGGCCTAGTCTTAAGATAATGTCCCCTGTGGGAACTAAAGGAGGCAGACATGCTTATGGGCTGCTGCCAGCAGGGAAAGACGTTCTCCCATTATAAGTAGCTTAGGCAGGTTTATTCAGACATCTGCTTCCCCAGCAAGAGCAGTTCTGCTAAGGCTGAGTTTTCATTTCTCCCGGTAGTATCCTCCTGACACTTATTATAAGTCAAATAGCAATATAACACTGTCCTTGGGGAGAATGCACTCTCATTTTGATTGTCGCGCAAGAGAGAAGGCAGAGAAAGGACAACATTCTTACCTTTCCTAGCTGGAGCTTCTTCTCACCTTCTCCAAGTCAGAGAAGAGCAAAGCCACGGGCTTGCAAGTGGGACCAGCTGCTGAAAACAGTTCCTGTTTTCTGCCCAAGGACCACCTCCCCAGCAACTGTTTTCTAGATCTGCCATTTAATCACTAGATTAAAAGGACATTGAAAATGAACACTACTGAACCATTTACATATTCAACTGGACGAGATGCTGACTTTAGGTCCGGGCAGTAATTCAGCACTATTATATGAGCAGTCTATTGCAAACAAATTTGCCTCTTGCTCTCTCCTAAATAATAATGACTTCATGAAGAAGCTATGTAAGGTTCTAGTTAAGGAGATATATGTTGATAAGTACAAGCACCCTAGTTTCCTTTTATATATGAAATCAATTAAATGAAATCAAATGAACCTGCTTGCTTTCCATTTATGCAAGGTCAATACTGAAACCATTCTACCAATTGAAAATAATCTGTGGTAAATTGTTGGCTAATTAAACTAGCAAGTCATACAGGCTGGTTTGTTTCTACATAGCACTCACAAAAAAAAGCTAAATGTTTTAATTTAGGTTGCTTTTTTTTCCTTTCTTTTTTTAATTATTTTATTAGATATTTTCTTCATTTACATTTCAAATGCTATCCCGAATGTCCCCTATACCCTCCCCCTGCCCTGCTCCCCTGCCCACTCACTCCCACTTCTTGGCCCTGGCATTCCCTTCTATGCGGCATATAAAGTTTGCAAGATTAAGGGGCCTCTCTTTCCAATGATGGCTGAGTACGCCATCTTCTGCTACATATGCAGCTAGAGACACGAGCTCTGGGGGTACTGGTTAGTTCNTATTGTTGTTCCACCTANAGGNTTGCANNCCCCTTCANCTCCTTGGGTACTTTCTCTAGCTCCTCCATTGGGGGCCCTGTGTTCCATCCAATAGCTGACTGTGAGCATCCACTTCTGTGTTTGTCAGGTACTGGCATAGCCTCACAAGAGGCCGCTATATCAGGGTCCCTTCAGCAGAATCTTGCTGGCATGTGCAATAGTGTCTGGGTTTGGTGGCTAATGATGGGATGGATCCCCGGGTTGGGTAGTCTCTGGACAGTCCATCCTTTCATCTTAGCTCCAAACTTTGTTGCTCCTTTTATGGGTATTTTGTTCCCTATTTTAAGGATTTTCCTTTCTTTTTAGCATATTCTCATATATATGTGCACATATGTAGAGGTCAGAGATCAATGTCAGGCCTCTTCCCCAACCATTTTTCACCTTATTTTCTGACACAGGGTATCTCCCTGAACATGGTATTCAATGATTTAGCAAAAGTAGCTCACCAACAAATCCAAGGAATTTCACTGTCTCTATCTATATCCCTAGCATTGGGATTTCAGACAGGCATCATGTCAACCATCTTTTTTTAATGTGAGTGAGTTTAGGATGCCCAACTCAAGTCTTCATATCAGTGTGACAAGAATTACACAGACAGCCATCTTCCCAACTTCAAAATTAGGTTACTATGAGTGATGAAATGGCACTAAACAATAAAACAACCCAACACTTTCATATAAGGTTCCTTCTTATTGACAAGGGCCTTTTCAATGTCAAAATCTTCTCTTAACGACTCCCTAAAATATGCAGAAGAAAGTATTTCCTTATTGAGATGACGGTGCAACTGTGTGTGTGTGTGTGTGTGTGTGTGTGTGTGCGTGTGTGCACGCACGCATGTGTCTGTGTTTCAGTGTTTGTGTCTGTGTGTGATTGATATTTCCCAGTCAATACTGTGACCACAATACCAGACAGAAAAACATATCCAGGAAAAAAAAAAGATTTATTTAGGTTCATAAATTAACAAGATTGTGACATCAGGGTGGGCTAGTGCAAGCCAGGTCATGGCAGATCAGGAAGAAGAGAAAGGAAACTGTATTACACAGCTGGCTGTCTCCTTTTGTTCTTTATACTCTGTTCAGGTTACATGTCCATGGAATGGTGCCATCCACATTTAGGATATATCTTTCATTCACTCCTCTCTGGAAATTCCCTCATAGACACCACCAGAAAACTCTCAATCAGTCCTCAAAAGGCTTCTTTATCCAATCAGGTTTACCATCAAATTTAACTGTTCCATACTGGGGAGATGAATCAGTGTGGAAAGCACTCAATGCATATACATGAAGACCTGAGTTTGGACCCCATTATCTATACTAAAGGAAGAAGGTTTGGATCATAAGTGCCTGTAATATCTTGTTCCAGCTAATATAGTTGAACCCAAAAGCTCCATCCTTGATTAGGGACCCTGTCTCAAAAGATACAGTGGAGATTGGTTGAAGAGACACAGCATTAGTCTCAGAGCTCACTAGGCACACAGATATGTATATTAATCTGCACACATTCATGTTTGCACACTTACATGTGTACACATATAAATACAAAAATGGTAGTTCATGGGAACAGTCACTCCAGTGGAGGAACACTAATGGAGTACGCAGATGGTTCACTTCTTTGGGATCATAGTTTATGAACCCAAATAAATGTGTATCCACAATGATGACATCAAGTAGAGTACCACCTTCCCTGAGTCACAGGCTCACTGACAAAATTTAATAGTAACACCTACCTCAGAAGGTATCCAAAAAGATTAAATGAGGAAATGCCAGACAAGAATTCTGTGCACAGTCTATAGTGAGTGCTTTGCTGGTGTTAATGGTTCCTTTAATATCTCATTGCTAACCTATGTATAATATGAGACTGAGGTCTGAAGTTAGTGTACCTAAAAGAGTGTAATTTGGAACTCAGTCTATCTAAATCACAAAACAGACACACTGCATTCAAAAGAATCAATTTCCTTTATCATCTCATTCCCACTCACTCTTTTCTGACCTAAAAGGTGGAAGTTTGAAAGATCATATTTCATAGGAAAAGCAAGATATTGGATTTTAGAAGACTTTCTCAACTCCAGAGAACCATACTTGACCTGGAGCCAACATAAGCCACTTCAGCCAAGAACAAGTCATAAGAAGACCTTCAACTTTATTCACTTCAGTTAACAAGCTTGTGTGGAGGGTGTATTTTATGGAAGGAGCTAGTGTTTTACTTCTTTTCCTTTCAAAGCTCTAAACAGCTCTACCTCCGTCTAATCAAGAAGCAGAAATTATCTGGATACTTCTCAAAAATCTCAAGTGCCAAGTTTCAGTGGCAGTCAAAAACTCAAGAAATTAAAACAGAGTCAAGGTTTTCAAGGGATATTTAGTAAGCTCCAAACAGGCCTGTTTTCAAGGAAAAACATTTCTCTGACTTTTAAAGCAACCTATGCTTGCAGTTAATTTTTTTATGTAATAGAAAAATTAGTAAGAAATAAAGTTCTTCTACTCCTTAGAAAATATTGCTATTGTATATAATCTACAATTTTTGCCAATCAAATATATACAGATACATATAAGCACAAACTACTTTGCAATAGTATTATTCACTAAACAGTCAATTGTCTTTCTGTGACAGTAACTGTGGATTCAAGTGAGCTTTATCATCTTAAAGGATGCCATTGTTTTCCACTATATTGAAGTTTTATTTCATTAAACCTTTGCACGGTATATCAGGTGGTTTTCCTGGTGAGGAAGGGATGCATGTGTTTCCAGGTAGACTTACATATGTGTGTCTGTGTCTGTGTCTGTGTGTGTGTGTGAAACAGCATAAAGGCAAACAGAAAGACAAGAGCATATTGAAAGATTCTTGATCCTTCTACAATGCTGCCCATGACAGACACAACCCATCCTTGTGTTTTTCCTATGTAAATATAACCTTCTGGAATCATGAAGTTGGTCTGAGCCTTTCA
Source organism: Mus pahari (assembly GCF_900095145.1). Taxonomy (NCBI): domain Eukaryota; kingdom Metazoa; phylum Chordata; class Mammalia; order Rodentia; family Muridae; genus Mus; species Mus pahari. The sequence goes on from NC_034592.1 coordinate 85,372,291, forward strand.
TCCTCATACCAGCCTCTCTCTTGTTTGTATCAAGTGTGCAAATACATTTATATGTACTTATATATGTCCAGTTTCTGAAATTGGAAGGTACTAACTTATGTTGACTAATTCCTACTTCTGCAATTGATAATCGAGACAAGATGGTCCTCCAGTGCCTTCCAGATGAGTTCTCAACATGCCTTAAAATCCTCTGCAGATCCAGAGACAGGCTAAGGAAATGAGTTTTCCTCAACCCCTGTCTCCTGCTGCCCACACTGAATGTCAATGGCTTATTAGCCATAGGTATTCCCTACTCTTTCTAGAGGTCTCCATTGGGTTTCTTGCCTCTGCTAAGAATAAAAACTTAGCAAACACTGCTTGCTACATGAACATAAGCTACTATTCATGAGTTTCAGTGATATCTGTGAATGATATTTGATAGCCACTCACCTCCTGCCTCTTTTTTCCTTAGCCAAGCACACTAAAGTGCAACCTCTATACTTTACCAGTCCAGACAGGTACCTGCAATGCCAAGCAGCTCAGGTTATATGTGTTGTCAGAATCTGCAGTGAATTTAAAGATGAGTAGGTGCTTGGAGATCAGCAAGGACACACAGGAAAATCTCAGCTAGCTGGGCTCTAACACTTGTGTACCAAACTGCCAATGCCTATTACTTCCAACAGTTGATCAACTACTAGAAAAAGCATAGAAACCTTTTAACATAACCCTCAAAGTCTAAATATATCCGATATTACCAAACAACAACTCATCTCTGATGAGTGCCATCTGTGTACTAGGCAGTGTTCCAAGTACATTTCATACAGTAACACAGGAATACTTGAAAATAGCTTAATTATTATCCTTTTGTAAAGATAATTTACCCATGTGATGGACTTAGTCATCAATTCATGAGTCTGGGTCCAAATAGTAGTTTTAAATGTTTCCATAGATACTCTCATTCACACATATACAAATGTATATATAACACACATCATCTATGTGACACCACACATGCAAATCTGTAGCTTGTATACATAGATCACACAAACCCATCACACTACCTACACTATATACTATACAAGCCCAGCAATACCACATACATGTCTCACTTTACATATAGATGCACACTGTATCTATGAATATATCACATAGACACAAAACCCATATGTATCTACTGCACACAAATATGCATCCATTCCCTTCCCATTGCCCAATGAAGTATAGTGAAGAATAGAGAAAATTTTTGAGTAGAACTTCAAACCATATCAAGGCCTGCTCCTGTTCCTCCTATGAGGTATGGACTTTAGCATAGATGCTTCTAGGCTGATGAGGGAAACATCAGAGGTGGGCAGACAAGGACATGATGATGTGTCAGAAGTGCTGTACCAATGTGCTGTTCTAATAATACTCAAGGATCTTTGAAAAGCTTCAAGCTCAATACTCATCTCTCAGATAACTAAAGGCTCACGGCTTATTCACAGGTATTTTTCCTGGCTGGAAACATGGTCTCCATTCTTTCCTGACATTCTGGTTCTTCTCTCTGTTACACACACACACACACACACACACACACACACACACACCACAGTGGTATTCCCTCTAGTCCATAGCAGACTCTGCAGTAGCTGAACTTCTACGTGTATTGTCTGTACCACCTGCTTAGCATTTTGATACATATGCTACCATACTGTTAGCTATGTCAAAAGATAAAAGTACTGCATTATATTCTGGAGACCCCGCTACTCATTTATTATTCAGAGGCTGTCATAGCTTTCAAGGGATAACCAAACAGCAATTATTGACTTTGAGGTTCAAAATAGGATTGTGAAACTTGGAAATAAATGGAATCTCAAAAGGCGGGTGCTTTTGATTTGTTAGATTCTATCTTTTTGAGAAAAGGTTTGGTGAGTTCTAAAATCTTGCCTTTAGCTTTTAAGAACTAATACACAGAAGATATATAAAGTTTATTTGATAAGCACAGTTTCAGAATAAATTTATAACGACATAAAAGCAAGTTTGCCACCTAAAATACAGTAAATTGCAAAGTCTGGGTGAGAAAAGAAGCATCACAGAGAAATAGTAGCTTAAACAGCAGGGTAATATACCCACTCCTTTCAGTTATGAGTCTGAATCCTTACATAAAATCTATAAGTCTTGGGAAGCACACCTTAATTGTGTCTCATTTTCAAGATACAGTCATAAATGTCCTTAAACAGAGAAGGCAAGAGGGCTTTGGTGTCTGCAAGGAGGGCCGAGTGCTTGGAACAGACAGACTGTGGGCTTCCCTATGCATTCACTGGGGCACTGGCAGTTATGAGGAGGATCCACTGGGAAATGTTTAACAACTATCTCTGTTGAAAATAAATTCTTTCTAATTTTTTAGGTCAACAAAATTATTCTCCCAAAGATGTTAGTGTCTAGAGCTCGTGTGAATGTTTCTGTATATGATGAAAGGATTTTTGATTAAATTAAGGACTTCAGTATTATCATAGATTATCAGACCCAATGCAATCATAGGATTCTTGTTTAGAATGAAGGTTTGCTGAGTCAGAGAAGGTGATAGAGAGGCAGGGACAGAGAGGGACAGTGAGCACAGCGACAAGAAAACAGACAGGGCACGAGGAGAAAAACTGAAAAGGGCATGATGCTGATTTTGAGCAGGAAGAAAGAAACATGTGCCAAATAATGAAGGTGGATCATAACACCAGGAAAATGGCCTTGATTTGAACTTCTGGAGGAAGCATGTCCTGTTTAACCATGAGTGCAGAGATGTTGACCTCTAAAACTGTAAGAGAGTAAATGTGTGTTGCTGTATGACATCACATTAATGGTAATTTGTTCATGCCTTGCAGTGTTCCAAAGATATAAAGTCTTTGGCAGGCTACCTTGAAGCTTAAGGTGAAGACCCTGAATACTAGATGGAAAGCAATTTCACCATCAACTACTGCAGACTGATTTAGGTTGGCTGTCAACATACGACTGGTTTGGTTGAGCAGGTGGAACTTTCTGTATCTCAGGAGGTACACTAAGAAGTTGATTTAGTCCACAGATTCAACCTTACAGTCATTAGGGGAAATTCTTCAGCAACTACTCTTTGGAACCTCAAAGCTTGGAAAGACCCACAGAGCTGAAAGACAATATCCAGACAACAAGCAACTAAGTGTCTCCTAGCATGGGTGGGGGGAAGAAGAGAGCCAGAGCCAGATGCTCCCCAGAATACAGGCTGTGCTAGCTCCATCAGAACCTGGGGGGGCTCCAACAGAACCTGGGGGGGCTCCAACAGAACCTGGGGGGGGGAAGGGGAGGGAAGACAGGCTGAAGAAACAGGACTGTTTTATTTTTGAGATTACAATATAATTCTATCATTTTCTCTGTCCTGTTCCTCTCTCCAATTCCACCAGTACACCTTTTCTTGCTTTCTTTTAGATTCATGGCCTCTTTTCACTAACTGAGTGTACACATTCCTAAATATAATCTGTTCAGCCTGTATACTAATATTCCTTGTATGTATGTTTTCAGAGCCAACCATTTGGTACTGAATAACCAGTTAATGTCTTCTCCCCTAGGGAAAACTACTCCACTCTCAGCATTCCTGAGTTGCTGTTGTTCTTTGTGTAGGATTTAGACCTCTCCTCCATCCACTTTGATGTATCTTTTCATGTCAGTTCTATTATATCATTCAGTTCATGCATGTGCAGTCATGTTGTTGGGACTATGGGTATCACTTCTGATAATCCTAGGAGACAGGGTCTTAGAGCAAACTCTTTCATCCATGTCTCTTAACAATCTTTCTGCCCCTTCTACAATGTTCCATGAGCCTCAGGTGAGGGAGTTGCTTGTAGATGTATCTATTGGAACTGGGCTCCAGAACTTTATATGTATATTGGTTGTGGTTTTCTGTAGAGGTCTCTGCCTGTTGAAAGGAGAAGTTTCTTTAGAGAGGGGTGCTGTACTTATCTGTGGGTATAAGGACAACTACTTAGAATACATTAAGGGTTATGCAGGTTGAATAAAGTGGTGGCTGGAGGAAGCATAGTGGTTGGCTGTGGAGCAGGCAGGCATGATACTACCATACTAGAATGTGGAATAAGGGCTAGATCTGGAAGGTGGAGAAGGCATGCAGACACTCTAGGCTAGACCCTGAAGAAACACAGGCTAAGCCTCCATGTGTCTGGTTTTAATTCCTAAATTCATCTCATTTAAGTCTTTTGTCTTATGAAATGTTGATAAAACCAAATTACCTAGATAAGACTGTTTCATATTGCAGGATAGAATGGGGAGGAGCTCAAACAGAATTTAAGTTATTTATCCAAAAGAAGAAAAATGACCCATCATCTCTTACAAATAATACATAAGTACATCAGTAAATTTTGAAAAGTCTTCTACTGATTCTGAGCTATCAAATCTTAAAGGATATTGCAGCAATGACTGACAGAAAGAATCAGAGAGTCGGCAAAAAGTCCATACAGTCTACCACCAAGACCAACTTTATATTCAACCCCATAGATTCTATTTTAATTGGTCTCCATTGTAGGGTAGACAGTAGAGGTTTCCTTAATACTCTGGAGAAGACTGCAATATATAGGAAACTGAAATCTACCTTGCATGCTCATCCCTCTAGAGATGGTTTTTGGAATTAACTTAGGCAAATCTTAGGTATTGATTGCCTCCATACACCTCCCGTGTCATCCTGGATGAATGACTATCATCTCAATACCTCAGTTTCCTGACCTGTGAATGAGTTGATGCTTGACTAGGGACTATTAATGTGCTCTACACATATAGCCTGTAGCCTCATTTTGCAGTTAGTAGTGGTTCTTGTAGGATATGTAAGAGATTGTTCTGCCTTTTTCTAATCATACAGAACAAGCATAGGCTTCCCATGCACCTGAGATGAAAATATAAAAGCACAGATCTTTCTTCTTATGTAATTACCTTATAAAAGGTACAAATATAAACCCACATCTTCCTAATATATGAAAGGAAAAAGCACCTTCTGCATAGAAAACCATGTCAAAAAGACCCTGAATTTACTCTCATTGTGGACTGAATGAAACTTTTCCATGGTAGAAGTGGTAATGCATTACTGGTTTCTGAATATCAAATATCTGAGAGCACTTTGAGATTTCCCAAACATATATTTCAAGGATAAAATCTTTCATGTTCAAAGAATCCACTTAGTATTCAACAAAGATGATCAGAGAATAAGACAAATGGAATGATTCTGCCTCAAAGATGATATATAAAAATATACATGTGTACATACGAAAGTGGTTGAAAAACTTAGAAGTATGAAGAACTGAAAAGGGGATACCCTACAAAATGTAAAACTAAAGGCAGTGAAAAATGTATCTGCTACTCTTCTCATTAGTAAAAGAAATGGAATGTGGTTGGAGAGAGACTAATAAAGCATGTCTAAAAGTAAGAATGTAACATTTCAAAGCAAATATTCTGAACACAAATCATCTAAAATCTATCTTAAAGTCTGTCCTTCACTTAGTCTCTGTGTGTCTTGATTTTCTTATGGGTGAAATCAAGGTAATGTCAGTACTTTCATCACCTGGCTGCTGGGAGGATCAAAAAGATAATAGAAAGATAATATTTTATATTATACATTATTAATAAGGACTAGCTACTATTCTTATTTAAATATTCATAAAGAATAAACTAGAGTCATGCTGTCTGATAAAGTACCTGATAGCTCTATTAAACCACTTGTATTTAAGTGCAGACTGATAAAGACTAAGTACAGTTATATACTCGGTGCCTTGGTCACAGTGACCATGTACCAGTGCAATTCAAAGGTTATTTCTACCATTATGTATACCCTGGTCTCTGCTCTGAGAAGCAGACATCTAACTCTGGGAGCTTTTTCATTTGGCATAAAGTGATAAATGTTTCTCCCCAACAGCTTTGTTTGTTCTCCTACAGTGTAGAGAAATGCCTAAAATGGTGACGTCGCTCTCTGAGATACCCTCAAACCCACCATGCCCTCAACTCTGGCATGTTCGTTCTCTAAATAGATGTTGGGTTGCTTCCAGCTGAGCTTGGTTAGAAGAGAGTCAATCCCACTAGGTGGGAAGGGTAGAATGGAGAGACATATACACAAAACAGATTATTGCATGAAAATATTCTTAAGCAATTGAGTAATGTTTGCAATGAATAATCACTAAACAAATTGAGGCAGGGAGAGTAAGGTCTAGAAAGAACTATTTTAGTCACTACACAAGCCTCTTGCTGGCCCCATCTGAATACTACAGAGCTCCAACCTATGGAAAAAGCTGCAGGTGAAAAATCAGAGAGCTGTAAGAATGTATGAAGTAACTCTTTGAAAAAAAGGTATTAGAAATAGAAAAATAATAGAAGTAGAACAAAGAAATATCTCCAATTAGCAAGGTTGTGAGGTGTGAAAATTTATACAGATGGGGAATTCTGTTTATTCATGAGCATTCTATAATTCTGAAGTGCCAAGAATTCACTTTCTTTATTGACTTCAGTGTACTTAATCATGGCTGTGTTGTGATCTGTAACCAAATACACTTTAGAGCTATGGGTATATTTGCCAGCTCAAGGAAAAGAGATGAATTTGCCTGATTGACATTCTCCCGTGGAGTTAAAGGCTGTGTTTCTTGCCAAGTTACTTTATCTATTGAAATGCCTGAGGAATAAATTAATGCTGGCTACAGATGAGTCTGTTATAATTACACTGTACCACTTACTATGCATACCATACCTCAAAGAACTATGATTACTTTATAGTAATAATATAAGCCAGCAAGAATGCTCAGTCAGTAAATGGGCTTGCTACACAAGCCGACTAATGTGTTTGATCCCTGGGACCAGTAGTAGAAGGGAAACAATTCCTGAAAGTTACTCTATGTGCCTCAGTGTACCCCAACCAAGCACACACACACACACACACACACACACACACACACACATCAATCAATTATGGTACTAATATAGCCAGGGCTATATCCCTAAAATAGCAAGAAAGCCAATATTTTTAATTGGAGATTTTATTTATTTACATTCAAATGTTATCCCTTTTCCTGGTTTCTACTCTGCAAACCCCCTGTCCCATCCTGCCTTACCCTGATTCTATGAGGATGCTCCCCGACCCACCTACCCACCTCCCTGCCAAACTTTTAAGGAAGGAAGTAGGGTAGAATTGTCTTGACAAAAATCTTTGCTGTATTACTTAATATTAAATGAGAATTTTACTCAAATACCAAAATTAGTTAAATATCTAAATTTTCTCACATATAAAACGGAACTATAATAAGCCTTATCTTGTGATAGCATTTTATATAATGACCTTGAGAAAGTACTTTTACCTTCTTAAAGTGTAAGCTCCAGTGATTTTAGCACATCTCCAGGATTGTGCAAACATCAGTGTTTAATTTTAGATTATGGTCATCAAATCGAAGAAACTCCCTGCCATTAGCTAACAACCTTGCTTTCCATTTATGTGTGTTTGCAACCACCAATTCTTGCCTTTAGTATAAACGGTAATATGAGAAAATCACACACTTGTGCCTATGATGATGGGTCTCCACATTATTAGATTTTCAAAGTTCATCTGTCCATACATAAATACTTAATTCCTTCTTATTGACAAATAATAATATATTTATGAGTTGATTGACATTTAGACTGTTACTACATTTTGAATATCATAAATGCTATTGAAATGAACATTTGAAATAAGTTTTGTGTAACCATATAATTTCATTCTTTTAACTTATGAGACATACAGGTACAATTTACATATCCTAATGGCTATGGAAGTTGAAGGTCTCTTGTACTTATTAGTTATTAACAAATTCATAATTAAAACATTCTTTAGAGAAACTGTTGTTCGATCACTTACATACTTCTAATTTGATTGCTTATCCTTTAACTTTTGAATTATAGGATTCTAAAAGTATTTTTAAGATAGTTCCACATCTGATAGTTCACTATAGAAATTTGTTCTTATATTCTGTAGGTTGGTTTTACATTTTAATGTTTACAAGGAACATTTTATCTACATTTCTTCTTTTGCTGCTTGTATTTCTGTATGTATTATTTTTTTAATGTCACATCTGAGAACCATCTGTACAGCCAAGGTCACAAATACTGACACATATCTTTACATTTCCCTCTCAGGGTTTCATACTTACTGTTATTGCTTATAGTCTATTTTGAGCTAGAATCCAAATATATATATATATATATATATATATATATATATATATATATATACACACACACACACAATTATTTCAGAAAATTTTCCCCATTAGATTTTTTTTACACTCATTTCAATGTTTAAAAACTTCCTGTAAAGGTAAAAAGTTGGTTTCTAGATTCTCAGTTCTATTTACTTCTATCAATGACTACCATTATCCAAATATTTTATTATCTTAATTACAGTGGTTTGTATTGAGATTTGAGATCAGAAAATGTAAATCTACAATTGTGTGCTTTTTCAAAGTTGTTTTTGGACATCCTGGGTCCTTTCTGTCTCCAGTTTCATTGTAAGATTGGGTTACTATTGGGATACCAATAGTGGTAAACCTGGCTATAAAACTCTTTTGGAGAGTAGAAATGACTTTGGAATAAAGCTCTATACAAGAACTTTTACAATGTAGCTTCTTTTAATGGAAAAAAAACCCTGCTTATGTTCTTAAAGCTGAATTTTTGTTATGTGTGAAATGTGCAAATCAGAATGCATTGATCTCTTCAAATTCAAGATCCTGATTTTATATATATAGTGCAGACCTGAGGGGGAAAATATGAATCATCATAGAAACACCATAGATTATTAAAAAATTCATCTACTGTATTCTATGAATATTAATGAGCACCTGACAAACATAATAATTATTAATCAAGATATTAGTTTGGTATAATTCTTTCTTCCACTAAATTAAATAAAATCCTATTTTAACCAAACAATTTATTAAAATTCTTGTTAGTAACAGTCTTTTATGCTATGAGTATGAATATATATATGTGTGTGTGTGTGTATGTATATATAAATTTAGTATTATATATATATTCATACTAATAGCATAAAATGTATAATATACATATATATAGAGAGAACATTTATTTTTTTTTATTTATTCTTCTCTCATCTGTTACATTGCAAGAGCAGTTTTCCCTCTTTCCACTGCTCCCAGTTCCTCCTCCACTTCTCCTTTCCCTAGGTCCACTCCTCTGCTTCACTTCAGGAAAGAGCTGGACTCTCAGGGATATCAACCAAACAAGGCATAACAAGTTACAATAAGACTAGGCACATCCCTCATATTAAGTCTAGACAACAGTTGAGACTCAAAGCCACCTTCTACTCTCATTGTTAGGAGTCCCAAAAGAACATAGTTTTAAGATTACAATTTAATTACATTTCTCTCTTCCCTTTTCCTCCCTCAACACAATCCCATATACCCCTCTCCACTCTCTTTCACTATCATGACCTCTTTTTCATTGTTATTGTGGCAAATATGTATTTTATATACATATATATTCGTAAATATAGTCTATAGAATATTACTTGTACATATCTCTTTTTTCTTTTTTTTATTGGTTATTTTCTTTATTCACATTTCAAATGTTATCCCCTTTCCTGATTCCCCCTCTGAACAAACCTCCCCTCCCCCTGCTTAGAGTTACTTAAAATGAAAACTACTTAAGTGATTAAAATAACTGTATCAAGTAGAATATAAAAGCAAACTATATTTTATATATTATATTTTGTATTTTAAATTTTATTTATGTTATATAGATATATGTTATATATAATTATATATGATTATATATTATATCAATTAATATATCAATATAAAATATATAAAAGATAATATACCAATTAGTACTTAATGAGTATCAGTTATCTCATTGGACTACTATTAATGTTTAAACATATAGCTGTATAAACTATTTCCCCATCCTAAAGTGGAGTCATAATATTGTACATGAGAACTCACAATCACTCCTGCTTAGATTTTGTTTTGTTATTCTTTCTTTCTCCCCAAATAAATTCTCTAGCTATAGCTTACTATGTCAAATGTTAAAATTAAAGCTTGTACCATATTTTAACATGAAAGAATCGAAGATAAATAATACATAAATTTTCTTAAAACTTCACTATCTAATATTCTAAAAACATTAGATAATTACTGTGTCATATGAAAACTAATAATGGTAGTATAAAAGCTGAAGGACACAGAGCAAGGATAGGGGCATTTGCCTCCTCAAGAAAGAAGCCTAGAGGTGAGAATTTATGAGCAATGAGGCAAGACTTCAAAGCTGAAGACAGACCTGTACTTATGTTGTAACCTGGAAACCAACAAGAGTTGTTGCTAACTCAAAAATAAGTAGCATGTTCCATGGTAATGAACCTACAGACAAGTTCTTCTCATTCAGAAACTGTTATTAAGATGCAATGGAACAGAATTACAGATTTATATAAATAAATAAATAAATAAATAAATAAATAAATAAACAAACAAACAACTAAATATGATCTCCTCTATCACCTCAAACAGAAAATGAGATTCTAAGGTACAAGTGTGATTGTTTTTTAAGCCTCATCCAAACCACTGTTGCTTCATAAGCCCTCTGGAGAGCCTTCATTCACTAACATACATCCAAATAGTAATTGAATTATAGACAAGATTACTTAGTCCTTATGATACAGTATGTATTTTTTGATATACAATATCTCTTCTTCTCTACTCATGATTTTTGACAACATACAAATAAAAATGATACTTCATTTTACATAACATCAAAACAATTACCACTTTAGTAAGTATATAAACTAAAGTGTTTTTTATGATTGTATTTTAAAAGATTTTTAAAGACAAAATATGCTTTTCATGATAAATAAGGAAACTGAATGATGATTCCATCAGAAAATATGATTACATATATATCATATACATACACATATATATACATACACATATACATACATATATGCAACTAATCATAAAGATGCAAAGTTTATGAAACATAAGTTTTCAGAATGGAAGAGAATTCAAAACCCTCTGTCAAAAGACAATGAAACAGATGATCATCAAGACAAGGAAGACCTATAATCTTTTATATATTGGAAAAAAATTGTTAGTTATATTCTTCATTTACATTTTAAATGTTATCCCCTTTCCTAGTTTCCCTCCCAAAACCCCCTATCCTCTATCCCCTCCTCCCTCTACTTGTTCTCTAACCCACCCACTCCCACTTCCTGGCCCTGGCATTCCCCTATACTGGGGCATAGAACCTTCACAGGACCACGGTCCTCTCCACCCATTGATAACTGACTAGACCATCCTCTGCTACATATGCAGCTAGAGCCATGAGTCCCACCATGTGATTTCTTTGGTTGGTTGTTTAGTCCCAGTGAGCTGTGGGGGAAAAAATTAAGTGAGAATATTTTCATTAAGACTATTCTCTTACCACTCTTATCTCCACTCTTGGTGATTTCTATCATATGGTTTTTTAACTTCAGATACATCTCGCTTCAGATGTTTACAGTTATTGCTAGCTTTCCCAGGCTACAACAGCTTTGAGGATTCCTCTCATAGACCTCAGTGCCAACTCATCTGGTGTCATAAACACAAAGCTACAGGGTACAGAGGTTACTGAATGTGAACCTGCCCTACAGCACTTGGCAGTGGAGTTATATAGGTCATGGGGGAGAAGCCAACTGCAGAATTGTAAGCACAGAAAGAGAAATTATTTCTTTTCAAGAAAACGTACAATAATATGGTATTTGTATTTATAAAAAATAGTTAGTTATATTTTCTTTTATCGGTAGGGAAATAAATTTCCTACTCTTATTGGTAAGAAAACAGGGAATAAATTACTTCAATTTTAAAAATACACCTCTATAGTACTTACCCTATAAATGGTAAAGTACATCTATGAGGCAAATAAATGTATCTTAAGCTCTGTAACTACTGATAGTGAAATCATGTTGACTACAATATTACAAAAAGCATAGTTTATAAGAAGACACATTCAATATATACAACAAAATTTATGTGAACAACAGCATTATGAAGCTGGATAGTGTTATTGGGCTGCCATAGCAAAGAACAAGGGATAGATGGTTGAAAACACAAATTTATTTCTCACTATTCTAGAGTCTGTGAAGTCTAGAATCATGGGCCTGGCGATGTAGGGATTATTCTAGTAGCTTCTTTTTTTGTCTTCCAAAAGGTTGCCACCTTCCATCTTCACATGACCTAATCTTGACATGCTTACAAAGTAGAGGCATAGAACTGTCTTTTCTCATAAAGGCCTTAATTCAATTGCAGTCATATAGCACATCCTCATATATTCGTAGTTACATTCCACAAACCACCTCCAATTACCATCATCGTAGGTGTTAAGGCATCAAAGTTAAATATTTACCACAAGAAGGAAGGAGACAGAGACAATCTACCTATAACATAGATATATGTGGTGAATAATTTAAAACATTATAATACATTTAATTATATTTGACAACTCTTTAACACTGGCTAAAACATAGCATAACAAGCACATAAGCCAGAAAGTCTTTTGCTGATGTCAAATAATACCATATACGATGTTATGTGCTAATCAACTATTATATTTTGAGCACAAACACATGAATAATATGCCATGACACTGCAACAGCCATGTCTATAAGGAATAGGAATTTTTAGCTCTGTTCATAATTGTGTACATATGATTATATATTCACTGTGATTCCCTATATTCAATACATACAACCTTCTCTAACAAAGGTTTGCATGATTTAATTTACAGTCATCATATTCTATCCAGTGCCATCATGGTTTTTCCTCCTTGGTGTCCTATGTCAAAAATCAGTCTACATTCAGAACTGCTTCTTTCTGACAGCCTCACAACCCACCATGGTAGCTTGGCTTCCTTCTGGTCATTCCATCAGCCAACCATGCTGTTCTAGGTGTGCATTGACGTACTGTTTCCAAAGGAATTATTTTCCATGAAAGCTCTTGTTCCAGTATGAATATGTAAGTAGTGATAAATCCTTGGGGGTGGGGCTCAGTAAAGAAGGAGAACTGGCCCCACCCTTCCAAGATACAAACACAATCACAGACAGACAACACAACTCATTGGACCTGGCAAGGGCTTGCTGCTCTCAGTGGAGTAGTCTGCCATAGAACTTTGCATGTGAGGCTTTATTCTCTCCCTGGGACTCAGAGGAAGAGTAATTTCTTAACCAAAGCCCCTGCTGTGGTGAACAAATGATATTGATCTCTGTAGCTGGCGCTGAAATCTGGAGCTGGTTTATTGCATTTTTTAAACCTTCATTTCTAAAATCCAAGCTGACGGTTTGGTGTCAAGTACAGCAGAAGCTTTCTCTATTGCTAGCTTACCTAACAGACACAACATGCAAATCCTGATTTTTTTTACAGGAATGTAGGTAGTTATAGCTCTCAGTTCCCTGGAATATTTTAGAGAGAGCATTACCATGAACTACCTAGACATAAAACATAAAGCAAAAGTACAAAAACTTAGCCCTTCCCACACAAAAAAAAGTACTTTAAGCTTATCTATTACCCACCTCAGTTTGCCACTCTTTTGCATCCCACTATGACCTATAACTCTTCCCTATCAAATCCATTATTTTTAACAATATTCTATTACTTAAGACAGGAAGTAAATATAAAATTGTAAAACTAATTTTATCAATGGCTTAACCCCCACAGAGCCATTGCCTAACATTTAGACTAATAAAGCTTATTGAAGAAACAATGGTTGAAGATAATGAGCTATTTCTTGGCTTAGATGACTACTACATGGATGATTTATTTGTTTAATCAATGTCTAGCATCGTCTAAAATCCAGAGTCCTATTTTTTTTTAATAATCATTTACTTATTCAATGTGATGTATGCCGTGTTTCAGGTGTGGTGGTCAGAGCACAACCTGTTGCAGAAAATCTCCTCCCATGAAATGAAAACAAGACTCAATTCATATGAATACATGCTATGCACCTAGACTGGGTAGATCTACCCCTACACTACCATCTTCCACAGCTATGAGACTCCTTAGAACTTGCGGTTTTTCCAGGCCACGGGCTTCTGCTCTGCTTTTCTTCTTTCTCCTCCTCTGAATCCTCTCCCTCTTCCATTTTCTCCTTCTTTTCTCTCTCCCTTTCCTCCATCTTCCCTTTTATCTGCCCAATCATCAGCTCTCCTTTATTTTACAAATTAAGGTAATTAAGGTGGGAAGCAGGTTTACAGGAAATCACCTGAGTGCTGACTCATTCCTTGTTCTCAACCACTCACAGGAGAACAGAAATAGCATCAAATATAATTAGCCCAGGGCTACCTGCAACACAACCCATAGAAGTTAGGTTTCTCCTTCCTCCTGGGGATTGAATTCAATTCAAGTCACACCGCCTTGATGTCACACTCTCATCTTACAGGCCCTGAGGTCTTGTTCCACCATATCATCTTTATTGACTGATAATGGCAATGGTGCACTCCTCGTCACATTACACACTCCCTTTTGATGGTGTGGTGAGTCTGCATCTTGCACTTCCCACCACATTGCTTGTTATCCTTTCAAGGCATGGTTCATACTGACTTTTAAATAATAGGCTATTTAATTTTACAAATTTATACCCTGCATCTTATTTTTTATTTTTTCTTTCTTCTTTTTTTATTATTATTTTCTTTATTTACATTTCAAATGCTATCCCGAAAGTTCCCCATACCCTCCCCCTGACCCTGCTCCCCTACCCACTCACTCCCACTTCTTGGTCCTGGCCTTCCCCTGTGCTGGGTCATATAAATTTTGCAAGATCAAGGGGCCTCTCTTCCCAATAATGGCCGACTAGGCCATCTTCTGCTACATATGCAGCTAGAGACATGAGCTCAGGGGGTACTGCTTAGTTCATATTGTTGTTCCACCTACAGAGTTGCATCCCCCTTCAGCTCCTTGGGTACTTTCTCTAGCTCCTCCATTGGGGGCCCTGTGCTCCATCCAATAGCTGACTGTGAGCATCCACTTCTGGGTTTGCCAGGCTCTGGCATAACCTCACAAGAGGCCACTATATCAGGGTCCCTTCAGCAGAATCTTGCTGGCATGTGCAATAGTGTCTGGGTTTGGTGGCTGATGATGGGATGGATCCCCAGGTGGGGTAGTCTCTGGATAGTTCATCCTTTCATCTCAGCTCTAAATTTTGTCTCTGTACTTATATCCTTTCATGGGTATTTTGTTCCTTATTGTAAGGAGGAATGAAGTATCCACATGATGGATGGTCATCCTTCTTGGTTTTCTTGTGTTTTGCAAAATGTGTCTTGGGTATTCTAAGTTTCTGGGCTAATATCCGAAAAATATGGAACGCTTCACGAATTTGCGTGTCATCCTTGCACAGGGGCCATGCTAATCTTCTCTGTATCGTTCCAATTTTAGTATATGTGCTGCCAACGCGAGCACTATACCCTGCATCTTTAACTAAAGTTCAAGGAGCTTGAGAAGAGTTAAGGAATCTTATTGTTTGTATTCCAGTGCTTTTCAGGTAGTGTCTCAGATAGACTGGATTTGTCCAAGTAGCAGCTTCCTTCAAGGATACAGAAACATGTTGCTCATTGTTTTAAATAATGTAAGTCAGGCCCAGCCAAGACAGGTCTAGGAGCATTTTAACATGACAAAAAGGCAGATACTGTGCCCTTTGAAATACTAGTTGCAGTTCTCATTTTACTGGAAACTTTAAGAGCCATAAATCAAATAAAAATTGTCCAATGTTGCACATTGAATATGTTCTGGAGAAGACAAACCTACATTCATATCACATTTCTCTGCTGTGAAGTTTCTTGTCTAAAAAGAAGTTGGCATCTTGTGAGTCCTCTGCTAGTTCATTTAGTGTCTATGCGTTGAAGAAAATGAACCATTGCTAGCTCCATAGGTGGCCAAGGACTGGAGTTGTTTTTGTATGCTACAGCGTACATGTTTGCTTGCAGGCTACAGAACTAGTTGTGGCTCACAGATCTCCGTGCTTTCAGATACTTCTACAAGTTCGTTTTCCATGGAATTCCCAAGTCCTTGTCTCTCCTTCCAGCCTTTTCATTGAGACAGTTTTCTAGATCCACATACATCTTTCAGGGACTGCATGCACACTGACTGGCTACTCTAGGGCTGAAGGCCGAAGTAGATAGCAAAGAGAGAGACTTCCTGAGACAAGATAAGCCTAAGGGAAATGCTTGTTTTTCACTCTAGATATTGGAAGTACTAGACTTAACCCCAATAGAAGAAATTTTTCCCATATTGCAAGCTATATACTTAGAAGATTTGTTAAAGGAGAAGATTCAGCAGGTGATTCAGTGTGGAATTTGTGCCCAAGTTCTAAAAAGACTATAGTAGACTATAATCTACCTCCCTTGGCTAAATCTAGTGATGCTGCATATGGGAATTCACCAATCAGGGCACTAAATTGTTTACATGTCTGTCTTCTTATTGACCTCAATTTATCATTAGCAACCATTAGCAATTGCTACACTTTAAGAGTAGACAGTGCCTCCAAAGGTTATATTTGTCTAGCTATATTTGGAATACTACTGGCACTCAGAGGAAAGAGTAAGTGATAAAAAACCAGTTGGGTCAGAAGGTCTTTACTGAATGGGGGTGTGAAGATGGAGGGAGAGAGGGAAAGGACTTTGTAATAGCAGGGACAGTCTAAGGCAATACACAGAGGTGTGAAAATATTTGTTTTGTTCAAGGACAGATAGTTAATAGCAGCTACTTCAGTGAGATCAAGAAAAACCTAAGGGGTGAGCTATAAACTTAGTACCTGACAAGAAGTTGCAAAATTCTTACACACCTTTATTTCATATGCTATGCAATCTGTTGGATGCGCCCTCCTTGTCTACTCTTGAGAAACTATTGAGTCACTACAGTGACTCTCTATATGAGATCATCCAGGAAGCCCAGTGCACATAACAGAACTCCAAGAGGGTCTCAGTATTCCTGATACAATAACATATAATTTTTAGCCTTATTGCCTTCCTTTTTAGCACATATTTACTTCTGCATGACAGTTCTGTGACAGATGGGATATTCACTTTAGGTGTGTTCTGGATGTTCATAGTAGATAAATTTCAGAAATTCATCATGTTTATGATGTAAACATGCACGTGCCACAGGGATCCCCTCACACCTAGGATGCTAATTAACCAAATAGAAATTCTTCCCATAGATGGGAACATCTGTTGAAGTGTTTCCCTGCTCTGAGTCTCTTTTGTTGGACCTGACCACTTTCTAAAACTTCTCATCAAGTCCATGTATTCTGGATCATCCAACTATAATAGCTGTAATAGCCATAAACCTAAAGCTCTTGAGAAATGTAATGCAGTAGTTACTTTCCTCATTGTCATGATCATGTACCTGACAAGAAAGATTCAATTAACTCATAGTTTAAAGGTATGGTCCTTTATGGTTGGAAAGTCATAGCAACAGAGGCAGTTTGTCACATTGCCTTTATGATCAGGAAGCAAAACTCTTTGAGTGTTCACACTCGGGTCGCTTTCTCCTTTCTACTAAGTCTAGGAAACCCATCCCATGGGATGGTGCCCTTACATTTAGGGTGACTCTTTACTGCAATCGACCTCATCTAAAAAAGCTCTAAGACATGCTTAGAGGCTTGTTACTATGGTGATTGTAACCTTCATCAGGCCGATAATCAAGATTAAACATTTTACTTTCTTTTCCAAAGGAAATGAAGGGTGAGAGTTTTATAATATATTAGGACTTATAGTAATGATTTTTAACTTATGATTAGGACCTAAAATTTTCAGGATATACTGGCATAATATAGTTATGATCAATTTTAAGTAAAGATAAATTTTATTTTTGTATGAAAGAAATAATATCTGCAAAATTATCTATGGTGTAATTCCTAGAACCCATGACTATGGTAACTTCTGTGGCAAGAGAATTTTAAACATTATGCACTATGGAGTAGACCCAATGAGTACTTAAATTCAGAGAATTTTCATGACTCTGGTCAGGCAGATATAGAATAATAGGATAATAGAAATGGATTAGAGTTTCACATTGATGAGTTTGATGATAAATTAACTGGGTCATAAATTAACCCATAAGGATATGCTGAAAAAACTGGAAATGACAAAAAAAATTATTTTCCTTAAGAGCCTCCAGAAATAATTGCTTTTATTTGAACCTAATAAGATGAGAGCAGTATTAAAATTCTGCCACATAAAACTATGAGATGATAAACTTGTATTTTACACCACTAAGTTTTGGTAGTTATACTAATAACTACAGCAGATTTTTACATAGATTTGACTGTTGAATTCCAGCTCCATCAATGTGCTCAGTGATCTAAGGAGAGGAGGTGGGGTCAGTAAAGATGTAAGGCAGGCACACACACACACACACACACACACACACACACACATACACTTGGTGGATGAAGCAAATGAAACTCCAACCACTTTAAATACATATGGATGTATGCATTTGGAGGATGGGCAAAGCTCCCAGCATTTTACACACACACACACACACACACACACACACACACACACACACATGCACGCACATTTGGTGGATGGAGCAAGCATCAACAAGCTTACTCCAACAACTTTATTTTTACTCTTAGCCCTCTTATACTATCTAAGGCAAAGTTCTTTATGTAAGAAAAGATTACCTCGCACCTACAAGTTATATATTCTCTAAAAATAATCACCACAAAAACATACTCTTCAAAAACAGATTAAAATCATTACACACAAAAGGAAATTACAACAGGATCAATGATGATATATTCTTCTTTTGAAACTCATACTAACTAAATATTTCCCATCTATCTTTCTCTCTCCACAAGTTCATCATAACCCCAAAGCAATAATTCCTTTGTAGCTTAGTTTAAGCAAGTCAGTCTATAGTAGCAAGCTTTTATCCCCTCCGAAAATCCTCTATCTCTTCCCCCTCCCCCTGCTCCCCAACCCACCCACTCCTGCTTCCTGGCCCTGACATTCCCCTATACTTTAGCATAGAACCTTCACAGAACCAAGGGCCCCTCTCTCCTCCCATTGATGTCCCACTAGACCATCCTCTGCTGTATATGCAGTTAAAGCCATGAGTTCCACCATGTGTTTTCTTTGATTGGTGGTTTAGTCCCAGGGATCTCTGGGGGTACTGGTTAGTTCATATTGTTGTCCCTCCTATGGGGCTGCAAGCCCCTTCAGCTCCTTGGGTACTTTCTCTAGCTCCTTCATTGGGGACCCTGTGCTCCGTCCAATGGATGGCTATGAGTATCCACTTCTGTATTTGTCAGTCACTGGCAGACCCTCTCAGGAGACAACTTTATCAGGCTCCTGTCAGCAAGCTCTTGTTGACATCCATAATAGTGTCTGGGTTTGGTGGTTGTTTATGGGATGGATCCCCAGGTGGGACAGTCACTGGATGGTCATTCCTTCATCCTTTGCTCTGAATTTTGTCTCTGTAACTCCTTACATGGGTATTTTGTTTCCCCTGTAAGAGGGATCAAAGTATCCACATTTTGGTCTTCCTTCTTCTTGAGTTTCATGTGATTTGCAAATTGTATCTTTGGTTTTCTGAGCTTCTGGGCTAATATCTGCTTATCAGTAAGTGTATATCATGTGTGTTCTTTTGTGATTGGGTTACCTCACTTAGGATGATATCCTCCAGATCCATGCACTTGTCTAAGAATTTCATAAATTCATTGTTTTTAATAGCTGAGTCATACTCCATTGTGTAAATGTTTTCTGTATCCATTTCTCTGTTGAGGGAGATCTGGGTTCTCTATTCTTACAATAGAATTATTTGTTCTTTATTGGTAACCCTGTCTTTTCATGGTGCACATTGAAACCTATGGCCACATCCCTAGATCACAAGATCTAGGAACTCAAATTCAACCTAGAATGAATGTTTTCTTTGATCATTAACTTCTGGAGAGGAGAAAGGGGAAAACTCCATTGCTGGTGGGATTGCAAACTTATACAACTACTCTGGAAATCAATCTGTCAGTTCCTCAGAAAATTGAGAATAGTTTTACCAGAAGACCCACTTAACCTGCTTTTGACCATATAACTAAAAGATGTTCTCAAGTTCATGTGCTCCATTATGTTCATAGCAGCTTTATTCATATTAGTCAGAAACTGGAAACAACCCAGAAATCCCCCAGCCAAATAATGAATACAGGAAATGTGGTTCATTTACACAATGGAATACTATACAGCTATTAAAAACAAGAACATTGTGAATGTTCCAGGGAGATGGATGGATTTAGAAAATATCATCCTGTGTGAGGTAACATAGACCCAAAATGATGTGCATGGTATGTACTAACTGGGAAGTGGATATTAGCCATAAACTACAGAATATCCATGGTACACCCCACAGACCCAAAAGAGTTAAAGAAGAAAGACCCAAGCAAGAATGCTTGAATCACACTTAGAAGGTGAAACAAAATTGTGATAGAAGGCAGAGGCAAGGAGAAAATGGAGGGGAGGGGAGGGGAAAGGAGGAGAGGATCCGGTGTGGGGAGAGACAGGAGAATGAATGGAAATATGTAGCTGGGGAAGTCCCAGAGCCCTGAGATGGGAAAACCTCCCAGAAGTCAATGCCAGTGACCTTAGCTGAGATGCCTAACGGCGTGGGCACGGAACCTGAAGAGGCTATCTCCTATAGCCAGGTAGGATCCCCAGTGGAGGGATAAGGACACCAACCCTCCCACAAAACTTTCCACTCAAAATATGTCCTGTCTAAAAGGACAAAAATGGAGCAGAGACTGAAGAAATTGTCAGACAAAATACCGGCCCAACTTGAAACCCATCCCATGGACAAGCACCAGTCCCTGACGTTACTAATGATACTCTGTTATACATGCAGACAGGAGCCTAGCATTACTGTCCTCTGAGAGGTTCTACCCAGCAGCTGACTGAAACATATGCAGATACCCATAGCCAAACATTAGATGGATGTTGAGGATTCTTTTGGAAGAATTAGAGGAAGCAAGACCCTGAAGGGGATGGGAAACCCACAGAAGAACCAAGTGTCAAATAATCCAGATCCCTGAGAGCTTTCAGACACCTAGCCACTAATGAAAGAACATACATGGGCTAGAACAAGACCCCAGGCACATATGTAGCAGATGATCAGGTCAGTCTCCATGTGGTTCCCCTAACAAGTGGAGTAGAGGCTCTCCCTAAAGTTGTAGTATGACTGTGGTATCAGTTTTCTAACAGGGCTGCTTTGTCTGGACTCTGTGGGAGAGGATGCACCTAATCTGTCAGAGACTTGATGCACCAGGATGGGGGATAGTTAGGGGGAGCCCTCTCAGAAGAGAAGGGAGGGGGTAAGGGAAGGGATTCTGTGAGGGGACTGTGAGGGAAGCAGTGTTTGGGATTTAAATAAATAAATAAATAAATAAATAAATAAATAAATAAATAAATAAATAAATAAATAAAAGAATCACCTGTCACATTGAGACAAGAAGGGAAAGCATAGGAACTTTCCAGTCTCCTGAACAGATAACAAGGCAAATGAGCTTTAGGGCTGTCTATAGTTCACACAAGATCACAATGTGCATCTATAAAGTGTCTGAGAACACTGTGTCTTAGGATCATTTCATTCATGGGCAAAAATGGAGAAGACTTCTTTATAGTGTAATCCTCATGCTTGCTTATTTCTATATGATAAATATGAGTCCAGAGACTTTGAGATAGAACTGATAACATAGGTGGAAATCAGTGGTCTAGAGATTTCAATTTGTAGTTATAATTTCTGTACTTACATTACTCTACAAATATATAAAACACTTTCCTGTTAGTTATCTCATTTACTTCTGATGTTTATCTGTGTGAAATACAATTGTGAGCTTGCTTCCAAAAAGCCGAAGGGAAGCTTGAGACAGTATGTATTATGATTGGAAAATGTTCTAGCTTGGTTTCTGTTGCTGTGATAAACACCAACAAAAAGCAACTTGAAGAGAAAAAACAGTTTATCTGACTTACAGGTTACAGTTCATCCTGGAGGGATACTAAGGCAGGAACCTGAGGCAGGAGCTTGAAGCAAAACCATGGAAGAGTGGAGCTTCTTGGCTTCCTCCCAGGCTAACCGTTCTGTGTAAGGGCAGCGCCATAAGTTGACAGCTAAGAAAATGTTCCATAGCATGGCTACAGGACACTCTGATTAAAGCAATTTCTCAGTTGAGCCCTCACACCACATACCCCCCCCCACACACACACACACACACTTCCCAGATGACCGCAAGATTGTGTCAAGTTGACAGCTAAAGTCCTGACAGAGAGCATAAAACTAAAGTCAAGTTTCTGGGTAGTTTTCTATGAACAGATTAAAACCAATGTCAATGACTGTGACATTGATTGAGCTTACAAAGAACTTGATGAAATTTACAAAATATACTTCTTTCCTATTTCTTCTTTTTCTATATTTAATACAGAAATATAAATAACATGGCAGACAAGAGAGAATGTTTTTTTCCTAAACTGGTATAAATAGAACAGATGCATCTTTCTGACAGACAAATGAGGGTAACAGATAGAGATGCTGAGCATGATCTTGATGTCCAATACCCACCTAGTGAGGAGGCAACAATGGGGCCAGTCAGCAAGTAAGGTCGAAAGGTGATCAGGAGGCACAGGGAGGTTTTCAACTTTACCAAAGTCCTGAGTAGATCAGTTTTAGGTGTTATAAAAGCACAGGTTGAATTAAATATATTGTGCAATGTGAGTCTACCCTGTCACAGAAGCCATTGTTAAAATTTAAACCCTACAGGGAGCAGTAGATTCTTAACATGACAAGGCAATGTACATGAAATATTTTCCTTTTGAAAATTCCATTGCATCCCCACAGCTAGTTTGTAGTTTAGTGCAATTGTTCGTGTAACCTCTGCAGGAACGAATGTCCCTTCCAGCTCACCTCACACCCTGAATAGTTCCCCTGTGCCAAAACCTGTCCAGAAGATAAAGAAATCATTGCAAATAATTTAATATCCTTCACTTGTCACAAACACACACACACACACACACACACACACACACACACACACACCATACAGACCACGTAAACATGCTCATCACACACACGGGTACAGA
This sequence comes from Mus pahari, assembly GCF_900095145.1. NCBI lineage: Eukaryota > Metazoa > Chordata > Mammalia > Rodentia > Muridae > Mus > Mus pahari. The sequence continues at coordinate 85,395,386 of NC_034592.1, forward strand.
CACCACCACCACTAACAACAACAACAAAATCAAGGACAACAAATAAGCTTTGGCTTAATGAACAGTTGTTAGTTGGATCAAGTAGCAATAAAAAAACAGGAGTGTGCTGTTGAAATACAATTATTGATCTTCATTAAATAAAAGAAAACTGGATGCAAGATGGCCGAGCACACTATTTAAAAAGACTGACTTCTCTCCCAAGGTTTATCCACATAAATTGTCAAGCTTGTTGGACATAATCAACTTTCCAATTTCAATAAAAATAAGCACTGCTGATTCTGTCTTGACAACTTATCAATAAGTAATGCTCTTATAAAATTTCTGCACTTGGTAAAACAGATATAAGACTTCAGGCTCCTGAAATATTTGGTCCCTTCCTAATCCTTTCTGTCGCTTTTTAAAACCACAGTGACAGGAGAGACCATATCGATCTCTTTCAAACTTGTAATCCCCATGCCTAAAACTATGTAAATATTCATAAGGAAGGAATAAGAGGAAAAAAAGAAGGAGAAAGAAAAAATATAGTGATAGAAGAGGGTCATGTTCAGACAGCATTAATGTTAGGCCCAAAGTGGGCCCCCCAGTGCCACCAACAGTGTTATAAATGAATGTCTGGGGTCAGCTCAAGCTGGACTCTGACCTGAGAGAATGGAAGAATTGCTTACAGATAAACAAAGCCTAAATTTAGCATTCCTAAGAAACTGGTTTCTGTTTGTCATGAAAAACCATTACATCCTTTAACTGTCCCCTCCAGCAATAAGCCTTCTAATTCCCTATCAACACACATCAGTAACACATATCAACTCCCTATGCAAACCTCTAACTCCCAGGCCGTTCCCACTGTCCAGACATACCCCCTTAAAATGGACAAGGTCTTCTCAGTCTTTAACTATCCTCTCAGTCCTGAGAGATACGGACAAACAGCCTCAGCAGTTCTGAGTTTCCCTAAATAAATCTTTGCTTCACCCAATGAATGTTTCGTGGTTTCACTGCACCCTTGCTTATAATTATCATGACTTGTCAGGTTAACGATGTCAAAGATTATACTCAACTCCTATCTTATGGTTTAATTGAAGCTCTGTTTTCAAACAGCAGTGATGAAGAAAGCTGCAACATGGATCCCAGTGCTCGCCAATAAGTGTGAAAATAGCTCTCTCCAATCATAAATCTTTCTTTTTCTCGCCAGTGTTGCCTCCTTGAGTAATAGTCCCTATTTAATAGCTGGAATTTCTTAGCATGGGCATCACTGCTTGTGTACCAGCCAAAGCCTCCTTTACACTATAAAAACTGACTTTTATACACATCCAAAGTTGGCATTGCTCTATTAAAAGTTACCAGTGATGATGAATTGTAGTTTTCTCCCTCCGGTATCTCTCCCCAATACCCAGCCCAACTTATGACACTTTTCTTGAAACACTTTCCTCCTAGAATTTCCATGACACCTCAAGGACCTTCTATAAATTGGTTCCTATTTGTGTGTGTGTGTGTGTGTGTGTGTGTGTGTGTGTTCAATTGTTATTATTTTAATACATCTTTGTTTGATATTTTATTCATTTACATTTCAAATGTTATCCCCTTTCCTGGTATCCCCTCCAGAAACCCTCTATCCCATCCTCCCTGCCCCTGGTTCTATGAGAGTGCTTCTTTCTCATCTCCCTTAGGGTAGACATTTTCAAGCCTCACTTTCATCCTTCCTCCCTTCAGTCTCTCCTGGTTTCAGCAACACATCCATTCACATCCTTTGGTTTTTCTGAATGGTTCTAAATGTCGACACCACTGCTCAAAAATTCTGCACACTGCACACCTCCCAAGAGCTGAGCCACCAATTCAGTTCCCATTTTACACTACACTCTGCTCAAAGTACCATCACGATAGAAGTGGTGTGTGTCTCAATATCAAGAAACCCTGGCTTTCTCTGTAGTGCGGGGCAGGAATGTTTCCACGTTCAGAGGCCTCCTCTCTTTCTCTTGTGTCATTTGTCTCTATTCCCATTCAGAACACAAAGTAGAGCTCCTTATCACCGGGAAGCAGTTTTTAGTGGTCTGCTCCACTCTGAAAACACTGTGCTTCAATCCCTTTTTAAGTTTCACCTTGGGCACATCCCTCTACTCTTCTCAAGCTTTCTATGGAATGTGCTTGCTAATGGTTCACATTTCTCTTCCGAGTGGAACTAATCTATCAAAGGTTGGCATACCTTGAATGTCCATTCTTTTTATGTCTTTTCTTCATTGCCAGCTATTAACAAATATAATACAACAACTAAGAACAAAATTGTAAACTTCCCCTTAGTTGGCTTATTCTTTATTATTATTATTGTTATTATTATTATTATTACTAATATTATTCTTTAGTCCAGATTTTATCCTCCTCCCCGTCCACCCTCCAAATGTTCCACATCCCAAACCTCCTCCCCTACCCCTGTCTCCAAGAGGATGTCCCCACACACACCCCACCAGACTTCCCACTCCCTGGGGCCTCAAGTCTCTTGAGGGCTAGGTACATCTTCTCTGAGTCCAGACCCAGAAGTCCTCTGTTGTATGTGTTGGGGGCCTGATATCAGCTGGTGTATGCTTTCTGGTTTGTGACTCAGTGTCTGAGAGATCTCAGGGTCCAAGTTATTTGAGACTGTTGGTCTTTCTAAAGGGTCACCCTCCTCTTCAACTTCTTCCAGCTATCCCTAATTCAGCCACAGGGGTCAGCAGCTTCTGTCCATTGGTTGGATGTAAATATCTGCATCTGACTCTTTCAGCTGCTTGTTGGTCCTTTCGAACAGCAGTCATGAAAGGACCCTGTTTGTAAGCACACCATAACTTCAGTAACAGTGTCAGGCCTTGGGGCCTCCCCCTGAGCTGAATCCCAATTTGGGCCTGTCAATGGACCTCCTTTCCCTCAGGCTCTTCTCCATTTTTGACCCTACAGTTCTTTCAGACAGGAACAATTATGGGTCAGAGTTTTTGACTGTGGGATGGCAACCCCATCTCTCCACTTGATGCCCTGTCTTTCTACAGGAGGTAGACTCTATAAGTTCCCTCTTCCCACACTGTAGGGCATTTCATCTAAGTTCCCTCCCTTTGAGTCCTAAGAGTCTCTCATCTCCCAAGTCTCTGGTACATTTTAGACGATTCCTCCACCTCCTATCTCCAGAGGTTGCCTGTTTCCATTTTTTTCTGCTGTCCCTCAGGGCTTCAGTCCTGCCCCCCACCCCCAATACCTGATCATGTTCCCCTCTTCCCCTTTCTGTCCCCTTTCCTACCCAGGTCCCTCCCTCCCTCCCCACTTCCTGCAATTGTTTCTACTCTCTCCCAAATGGGATTGAGGCATCCACAATTGGGCCCTTGTCTTATTCTTAAACATAGACCGCAGAATAAATAAAGGGTACAGAATACAAGTCGTTTGGATCTATTTCAGACACAAATCTGTAGTCCTATTTAATGATTAGCTCATTGTGGAAAAAAGAAAGAGACAAAGATGGAGAGAATTTGTACTTTGTCTGCTTTCATAAAATTCTTACATCTTTTTATTAACTTAAAACACTAAAGATAAAGAAAACCTTTCTAATTTTCCTCCTGAAAACAACAATATAGCACACTCAGATTCTCATAATTTTCTTCAATGCTGTCTGTATGTCAGTATCAAAATTAGACAATATAGTAACCTCTTACAAATAGAGGAAGTGAAGTTATTCCTCCTTAATAACATAACTTTATAATTAAATCTATAATTCTATAAATAATCTAGAGATGGGACTAGAAAGATAGCTCTTGCCCTTCAAATATAAGAACCTGAGTTTTGACCAGAATCCAGATAAAAAAAGCCAGGTGTGATAGTACTAACTTGAAACTCCAGGACAGAAGAGTCAGAAACAACCAGATCCTTAGATATCACTGGGCAGCCAGTATAGGGAAATTGGTGAGTTCCAGGCCAGTGACTCTTTCTTATAAAATATAATATATTTTCATGGCCACCCACACCACCAACACACATACACACACACACACACACACACACACACACACACACACACACACGCAATACATATCAACACCCACCCTGCCACACACACACCTTAACCTAAGAGAAACTTAAGATTACATGACTCAATTCTAGCCCTCATATGAATGAAGGGACGTTAGTACCTTCATCTGACTGTTTAAATGGTCACTGGGACTAAGATTTCTACTCATAATTTAATCCTCCCTTTACTGTATCTTTCCTTCCAGGTTGTGGCAACTCTCCTTTAAAATTGTATGTCTTCCTCACCTAACCCTTGAGAGACTTGAGGCCTTAAGGAGTGGGGGATCTGACAGGGTGGAGGTTGGGGGATTAGGGATGTCCTATTGATGGCAGGAGAAGGGGAGTGGGATGGGGAGCAGTTGGGGGGAATATTGGGAAAGGGATGGCAACTAGACTGTGAAAAAAGATTAAAGAATTTTAAAAAATGATTAAAAAATTGTATTTCCTCTTTGAAGTAGTTAACTAGAGAAAACACAGGTAGATTACATATACTGAGGAGTTGAAGGCACATGGAAATGTGTGTCTGAATCTTTACAAGAACTCTACTCTAAAATTACCCTTTTTTACTGAGTGAGAAAAAAATCCAAGAAATAGTTTTCAAAATAAGAATTTCTCATTTTGTCACACTAATCTACTGTGTAAAATAAGCTATATCATTATAAAGATTATTTTTAAATTATTGAATATTTTAACATAGGATTAAGTTGTATATAGAGAGTATATACTAATATTCTAACCCAAACCCCAGTTTAGATGTACCTAAATAAAATTTTCTTTGTGTTAATTAGTATTTGGTAATTGTTTGACCATCAAACACAGTATCCAGAATATTTGAATTGATGAAAACAAATAGATGAGTCTATTATATCAGGAAGAAACACTATAAAATGACTTTTGTCAAAATTTTAATCAAACTAAAAATTAGCCTATTACTTGGCTGGCATTTGTTTCCATGGAAACTGGTTGAAGGGTGGTCCCTAAAAGGTTTTCTATTAACTGTGATTTTAGCTTGTGTTCAGATTCAGTCAGGTGTGAGAAGCAGATAACAGCTGGCTAAGAACAAAAGAATGGTAATAGAATCGATATGTACTTCCTCTGAAGACACGTACAAAGTTAGACCTTGAAAGGGGTATCATTGGAAAGTTTTAGGCACAACTAAAAGATGATATGATCTGACCTATAACTGCAGCTATACTATATGGATTTATCAATTGGATGCTTTGTGGGTTCACATCATTTTGCAATTTAAATTTCCAGACTATCTCTATCTGGTCCTCTGGGGGGGGGGGTTGTAAATGGGCAGGGGAAATGGCTCAGTGGATAAAGTACAGGCCATGAAATCATGAGTCCTGAATTTATAGCTCTAGAACTCACATAAAAAACTGACATGTGTGATGCCCACCTGTAACCCAAATTCTCAAGTGACAGAGACAGGGCTTCCCCGGGACAAGCTGGCTACTTAGGATAGCCAGAATCAATAAGTTCCGGATTCATCTACAGGACACTGCTTCTGTAAATAAAGAGAGGTGGATCAAGAAAGACACCCTATGAAAAGTTCTCTCCTTCACATGAACCCTCAGACATCTGCACCACATAAATGCTAGCATGTCTATACATAGGCATGCATGCCACACATATGCTTATGTCACAATGTGTTAAAATAGTACCTGCTTCAAAGATCTACTGACTGTGCTGATATATTACACTCCAAGCCCTCAATCAAGGCTGGGGACTCTTAGTCCATGATAGAGCAAAACACTTTTTTTCCTGTAGACAATGATATGTCAAGTTTAGATTAATATGTGGGGTTCTTTTTAAGTCAGCTTTTTCTGCTGTTCTCGCAATGAGAGTTTAAGTGTATCCAGGCCTAAGGATGGATAAGGAATGTCACCCTGCTGTTAACAAGCCACAGGCCTCAAGTGTTAATTTCCTGAACCATCCCCAGATCACTGACAACCCAACTGACTATATACACTGAGCCCAAATGAGCTTATAAAAATCATAAAATGTTCACACTAAAAGAGAATTATGATTTCTAATGAAAACTCATTTTTAAACTTAGGGCTCACAGACGTTCAGGAAAAAATAGAGCCCTGGCTTAGAAATCCTGCTCCAACTTTTAGAACATGAACCAAAAACTGATCAGCATGCCAGAGCACATCAGCTTGTAAAAACTATACACAGATAATTGCTCTGAAGTTCTATGACAAGAAAGTTGTACAGATGGGGAGGCAGCTGAGCACTCTGGAGGACACTCCACACCACAGGTCCTCAGGATCACAGTGAGTGGAACACAATCAACTCCAGAGAATCCAAGAGGGACTTGTGCCAGCAGGAACAAAGGAACACTGCCCGCCCAGAGGTGGGGTTCCAGTCCGGTCAGGGCCACTCCTGCCATCTCTCTTCTGACCCCCAGCAGAGGCAGCTGAGCGCTTGGGAGGACTCTCCACACCACAGGTCCTCGAGATCATGGGTCCTCGGGATCACGCAAGGAGAGTCAGCCTACAGGGTGGGCTCTGACCCCAGGACTCAGAAGGAGGTTCAGAGCTCCAGACTTCTGGACACCTGCCTTGCAAGAGTAGAGCTTGCCTGCAGAGAGTGCTCTGACCAAGGGGATGCAGGGGAGAGTTGGATTCCCAGGAGTGCTGAGAGGGGCTAACAGAATCACAGGAGGATCAAACTCCAGCCAGAGAAAGCTTGAACATTAACACCAGAGATTTCCAGATGGTGAAAGGCAAATGTAAGAATCTTACTAACAGAAACCAAGAACACTGGGCACCATCAGAACCCAGTATGCCCACCACAGCAAGTCCTAGATACCCCAACGCACCTGAAAAGCAAGATGTGGATTTAAAATCATATCTCATGATGGTGGTAGAAGATTTGAAGAAGGACATTAATAACTCACTCAAAGAAATACAGGAGAACAATGCTAAACAAGTAGAAACCCTTAAAGAGGAAGCACAAAAATCCCCCAAGGAATTACAGGAGACCACTGCTAAACAGGAAGAAGT
>NC_034592.1:85402424-85447308 GCF_900095145.1 Mus pahari
TTATATGTCCCATACAGGGGAACACCAGGGCCAAGAAGTGGGAGTGGGTGGGCAGGGGAGTAGGGTGGGGGGAGGGTATAGGGGACATTCGGGATAACATTTGAAATGTAAATGAAGAAAATATCTAATAAAATAATTTTAAAAAAAGAAAAGAAAGTTGTACAGAAAAAAAAAAAGAATGTAGGTTTTCTACAAATTGTGCACCAAATTTATAATGGGTTCTACAAGAAATGTAATAAATGCTGGTAAGTATTAAACATTTGCTATTAACAATTGGACAGTATTTTGTGTGGTACACATCCAGGAACTAGTCTCCAACTCCCAGAATAGATGTAAAAGCATGTGGCTTGGAATTTCTCCACACATCCTTTCCCTGTATAAAGCACTCTACCTGAAACTGAAAACTCATTAGATAGATGTGATAACATCATTTACATGTCAACTTGCTTGGGCAATAATGCCCAGATACCTGGTCAAACCTTATGTCTATGAAAGTACTTAGAGCTAAAATTTACATGTGAATTTTAAAATGAATAAAGTAGATTACCTTTCATAACTTAAAAGGCCCCTTCCAATCAGCTCTAAGGTCTTGAGGAGACCATGTAGATCTATCTGATCTTGCAGAGAATTAGAATTTCCTGCCTCCAATTTGAATTGCAACATGAGCTCTTTCTGGGTCTCAAGCCTACCTATGCTCAAATGAAACAACAATGTGGGCTCAACTGGATTCCCAGCTTTCTAACTATAGATCTTGGGACTTTCTGGCCTCTGTAATTTTGTTTCCTTGGGAACCATGGCTAACGTAGAGTCCAAAGTAGGAAAGTTCAGTTCAGACATCTGTGAATTATCTGAAAATTCCACTGGCTCAATGTATACAGTTCATAAGAACAGCAATACCCGTTTCATGTAATTTCATGTCATTTATTCTGCTTCCAATTGAAAAGTGAGACACATCTACAACATGAAATTTAACAATACATAAGCAATGTGAAAGCCATAAAAATATTAACCGTGATTATAATGATTGATTCCATGTACTTAATTTTCTTGACTTCAGATTCTTCTAGTCTATATCTACCTTGACTATGTATTTTGATTTAATAATGGCCCTTTAAATAATTAAATAGCAAGGGTTTTATTTATCACTCTAAAGAGCTATTTTACTTCCTTTACAAGACCACCATCAATAAATTTTCTATCATTTCCTGTTTTCTTAACATTGTTTTTATTTATACTGTAATTTCTATCACATTTTTTGTTCTTATATTAATCATTACTCACAGTTTCTTATTTCTCCTATAGGTTTCACGATTATTCACCATTTTGTGAAATATCTTTTTAAATTTTGCTTTACTTATTGAACAAAGTCTGAAATTAATTAATAATTTTAGTCTTTTCTTAAAGCACAAAATATGAATGTTGCCTTTTCAGAAGTACTAAAAAGAAAATTAATAACTGCTAAGATGAAAATTTAATACCCAGTGAAATTATCGTTCAAATTTTTTTTAAAAGAAATTACGAAGACTGTACTAGTTTGCTTTTCTATTACTTGTGATGAAATCCATGGCCAAATGTACCTTGAAGAGGAAAGAGTTAATTTGTTTGACATGTCTGATCAGTCACAGTCTACAGTTTGTCACTGAGAAAGGCCAAGACAGGAACTCAAGCAGATCACAAATCTGGAGGTAGAAATTCAAACAGAACAGCAGAAGGACACTGCTTGCTGACTTGCTCTTAGATCTTTCTCAGTGTCTTTGCTTATAACACCCAGGACCACCTGCCTAGGGATAACACGACCCAATGATCTGGGCTCCCCCACACCAGTCATTCACCAAATACCATTCAAAAAATACCCACCCCATGCTTGATTGATACAGGATTATCTGATGGAGCTTTTTCTCAACTCTAGTTCTTTCTTTCTAGACGGCACTTGAAGAAAAAAATGAACAAACAAACAAACAAAAAAACCCTAACAATACAAAATATGAATCATACCAGAAAAGAGCTCAGGGAAATTTAAACAGAGTACTGACTATTTAAGAGCTAACAACAGTAATAAAAAAAAATGAGATGTTTAAAATATGTCTAAATCATAGTCAATGCAATTGGTATCAGGTAAATACCAGTGTTATAACTTCCTTATTTACAATGTCTGTGCTCCGGGGTCCCCAATGGAGGAGTTAGAGAAAGTACTGAAGGAGCTGAAGGGGTTTGCAACCCCATAGGAAGAATAATAATATCCACCAACCAGAGCCCCCAGAGCTCCCATGGACTAAGCCATCAACCAAGAAGTACACATGAAGGGACCCATGGCTCCAGCTACATATGCAGCAGAGAATGGCCTTGTCTGGCATTAGTAGGAGTAGAGGCCCTTGGTCCTGTGAAGGTTCAATGCCTCCGTGTAGGGAAATGCCAGGGCAAGGAGTTGGGAGTGGATGGAGGAAACACCCTCATAGAAGCAGGGCGGGGGGGGGGGAGGGTGAGGATGGGAAACCAAGGGGGAAACCGGGAAAGGGGATAAAATTTGAAATGTAAATAAAGAATATATCCAATAAAAGAAAAAAGAAAAGAAAATGTCTGTGCCCAGCCTTTTATTTTATTGACCATCAATTTTGTTATCATTGTCCTGTTTTTCTTATACAGCCTTTCTAAATTGCAATGAAAGTGAATAAATTAAATTTATCCTGGAGAAAAGCATGGACATCATACATTTAGATTTCAAGGTTTTACTCTCTTCTTCCTAGATCAAGCCATAATTTTTACTAAATTCCACACTGACATGCACTAAAAAAAAGTAGAGAAAAATGAAGTCAGTGAATAATAGTGTAGTTCAGAGCACATTTGTTTTCTCAGGATTGGTCTTCTCGGAAATTGTCTTATTTTATCTAACTAACAATGTGAATAACATATCTCATCAGGTAATTTTTGCTTTGTTTGCTAGGAAGATTGCAAATGAATTTGCATTTCTTGTCTATATAAATCTTCTCTAAATGTGTAGTATGATATTCACTTTACGAAGTACATCCAGCCTATGTAAATTTTACTTCTGTCTTCCTAATGCCAATTTCTCTTAACTAATATTTTTAAAGATTAACATCTTATATATACACATGTAAATTTACTATCCTCCTAACTTGAGTTCTATGTATTCTGACTATCCTTTTAGAACAAGAAATAAAATAAATATATAATTAGGCATGTGTGTGTGTGCGTGTGTGTGAGTATCTGTGTCTGTGTGTCTGTGTGTGTGTATGTGTACATATGTGTATATGAGTTGCTCTTACAGCCTTGTAGATAGATTCATTCTGGTTTCTTTACAAACATTTTCTCATGAGATCATCACAAACCAAGAAAGAAGTACTTGTGTACACATTTTATATGTGGGAAAATTGAACCAATGACTAAGCACACACCACACAATAAATAACAAAGCCACAATTATTTCCTCTGCTCTGAAACCCGTCTTTATCTCTCATTTGCCTATCATAGCATTCTTTTATCCATTCTATAAATGCATTTTTATTGGCTATATATCACATGCCAGTCTGGAAATTCATATAAAATGCTACCTGTCATAGAGCTTGCAGGCTCTATTATAACTTGAAATGTCTGGGTGGGTGAACTAGGTAACCCCTTGTGGGGCACTACTGTGAACAGCTTGTAATCACTTCTTGGTCACCCACATGGTCACAAGTGACTACGTGAGACAAACTTTGGCCTCATTGCATCCTGCACATACAAACTTCATAGACCATGGATCCACACAAACAAGGAGACAACACAGTAAGGTTTTTCTAAATCTAATCTTTTTACTAAGGTTTTCTAGTGATTAGGATAATAGATGCCGTGAAACAACATTGGGTCTAGTTCTTTACAGTAAGAGAAATAAGCCATAATCTACCTCAGCACAAAGCCAAACAAAATTATCTCCACTTACACTGAACCAAAAGGTAACTTTAGAGCCACGCTGTCAATTTGTCCAGCTGTCAGTCTGCTGTGCTTTTGAGAACCCAGATTCCTTCCATCACTCAAAGTCACTCAGTGACTCCCTCAGAAAGCTGAGTGAATACGGCCTGAATAATGGCTGACTATGTGTTGCAGTGGCTAATGGGACACTGTCGGCAAGGGGAAATGGTCTTGCTGCAGCCTGTTATTCAAACTGCATAGCAACCCCTTGTCTGTGGCTATAACCTGTGCCTAAGGGATAACCTAATGGAAACGGCCTTCTTGGACTTATGTGAGAAGGGAACGTGGGAATTTTCTCTGGGAGCAAGAATGTAGCTACAAATCTTAGTTCCAAACCACATCTTGAAGAATCCTAAGCCACACATGAGTCTTCCTAGAGTGTTTCCTCTGTAGGAGTCTTTTTGGAGATGTTATGTAATAAATCATTCCATGGACAGAAGTTAAACTCTTTAAGCATTCCATAATGCCTTTTAAAAAATTCCTTAAAACATAAAGAGAGTGGGGACAGGCAGAGAAGGGGACAACAAAAGGGGGATGGGGTTAAGGAGGGGAGAGACAGCAGCCAGAACTGGATTTTGCTATAGGATCAAGGGCTTTCCAACCAGACTCCTTGGCTTGAATCCCAACCCTCCCTCCTCCTCAGTAGCCATTAAGCGGCCACTCTCTGAATCCCATACTTGTAATATAGTGACACTTGTAAAATCTTCTACCCAGAGTCATTATAAAGATCAAATAACATGTCATTTACAGATGGCCAATAGAGAGTGTTTAATAAATGTTAGTGTGAACTGCCTTCTTTTCTAATTAAAACCCTCATAAATGAGGAGATGCAGAAATGGAACTATGTGACATAAGATGTCTCTTGCAATAGACATTTTGACCAATTAAATATTAAGGTAATACAAGAAAGTTATATCTATGATCCTATCTTAAAAGACAATGCTGTGAATAAAATAGTACCTAGTTAAGGATAGGACAGAGTACAGCTCTGGGTAAAGGAAGTAGAAGTGGGACTGTAGCTTCTGACATAATCTGCCAAAGATAGGCATTCCTTGGAGGACTTTCTGGTCACATATTTTGAATATGAACAGAGAGCCAAACTGTGACGTCCTATCTACATGACTTCACACTTTCCTTCATAGCGATCTATGGAAGCAAGCAAGCACTTGCCTTTTCCTTCATGAGGGACAAAATGACTCTGGTAGGACAGAATGAAGCTCTAGTGTTGCTGCAAGGACTCCAAGGCAGAGAGTCTGAGTCCTACACAGACTTCTCTGAGGTTTTCTTGTCACTGTGTATCCCAGACAGCATTCTAGGCGCAGAGAGGAAAATGAACTAGATGTTAGGAGTAAACTTTTTGGAGAGTTTCCAATAAAGTCGTGACCCAAATGAAAGTTTTCATAACAAACATAGCCACTTATGGCATCAATATCTGAGAAAATATCTAGGGTCCCCATGAGAAATAGGGGAGTATAGCCATCCTCAGAGAGAGGGAGGGAGTCTGTCTGAATATTCAGTTATCAGCAGAATTCTGATTATAGAGCTAAGGCCACCACCAGCCAGTACAGAAGCCCACCGTTCCCTCTCAGGAGATGTCCCAGGGAGACAAAGAAGCTAATTCAGATCTCTACTTGTGCCCAGGCTTTCTCCCACCTAGAACCAGGCGAAGAGGATCCCAGACACCTCTAACTTCTATACTGTGTATTGTGATAGACAGAAAGGTCTAGCCAAGGCAAAGTTACAGAATGTGTATATACCTGCATATATGTATACACACACACACACACACACACACACACACACACACACACACACACACACACACATCTGGAGAACCCCAGAGGTTGATGAGAAAATATGAATGACTGAAATCACAATTTAATGGCACCAAGTGAATGTTGAAAGAATTCAGCTCTTTTTGAAGTTCCTAGGAATGCAAAACAATAAACTTCAAAACTTTTTTTTTAACTCGTCTAGGTTATCTGAAGTGGTTTCATTCCCTCCTCGCAATTTCCTATCCTCCCAGCCCCATTTTCTTTCTGCAAAGAGCAAGTCAGCATCTCAGAACCCAGCTGGGGGATGTTTGTGGCTTTTCTTCCAAGTTCCACAGACAGGATGACATAGTGAAAGTGAGACAGGGAGGGAGGGAGTCCTATTGTTCTGCACAAAAACAAACCAGTGCTTAATCTAATGCAAACATAATTACTTTTAGCTAAACAAAGGGGGGAAAACAAATAAGAAGAAAAAACTCTCACTGTTTACAGCGTGGGCTGCCTGCTCTGAAATGAACAATTACGTGGATATCCGATAGGCATCACGTTTGTCCTCTCAGCTACTGAACTTTGAAAACAAATCTCAAAAGCATTTTCAGAGAGGCCCAGGAATGGGGGCACTGGGTCCTAGTGATTCTCTTGTCTTCAGTATTTCCCAGTTTAGTTTCACATCACGAATCTCCCCCTTAGTCTGAATATTAATAGTGGCCTGGCACTTCAAAAAAATGATACTGAGGTCAGGTGTCAAGAACTGGAATATTTAAAGATTTTTTTTCCATTGACCTTGATGTGAGACTCATTCCTTTGATGTCCCCAAGCAGATATTAAGCCAGAAGAAATATTCATGGATCCATTCAGCAAATATTTATTGCCAAACTACTCTATGGCAAGAGTTGTACTAGAGTGAGCAATTTAATAGGATTTTCTCCTAGACCAGACAGCACAGTGTGTGTTTGCGTGTGTTTGTGTGTGTGTGTGTGTGTGTGTGTGTGTGTGTATGTGTAAGATCAATTTAAATGAATGGAACATACAAAAGTACTATATTCAAATGTACATAAAAGTTTACATGATACAATATAGCCAAGAAGCTTACATTGGTAGATGTGTAATAAAAAACATTAAATTAAATTAAATTTAAAAAGAGCTGTCAACAAGAGTATTTCTATGAGTTTCAACCAAGCTAAGACTTTAAGGATGTTGAGGAATTAAACACCAGGCAAATGAATTGTAAGAAAAGAAAAGAGAGCTATAGGAGCAAACATAAACTCCATCACCTCCTCTGGATCTTGAAAAGTTGGCCTATTCGTTGAGATTTTGTCAGTTACTGTATCGGGGGAGTTTTAGTTAGTATTCACAAAGGAGTAATTAGTAGGTGTACTGGAGATTTTCACATCTTCATAGCATAAAACAACTGGAATTCTCTCTTCATGTCTAAAAACATAGAGTTGTCAGCTAAAGTATAAAGGGCTATACTCCTGGAGGGCTGGAGGGACAGAACCTTTCCTCACCTCTTCCAGCTTCTAAAGAGCACACCTGTCCTTGGCTTGTGGCTTGTGCTGCCATCTTTGCATGACCCTCTTATCTCTTTGCCTTTTTTGTCTGTGTGTCCTCTGTGTCTTTTAAGAGTGGCTGACATTAGAATTTGGGCATACCTGGCTAATTCAAAGGCACCTCCATCTGAGATCTCTCATTACTCTGTAAAGACACCTTTTTCCAAGAAGCACCAAATGACAGGACTGCGGTCCTAGTTTTTGAAGACCACATTGTAATCTATGGAAAGCATCCAGTACTACTGAGAGATTATGGCAATTAAGAGGAAGAAGTGGAGAAATATGTGGGATCTTCAGAGCCTTATGGTCAGCAGCAACAGCAACAACATGCCCCAATTCTACGCTCTGAACCAGAAACTGTACCAGTCTCTACTTCACCTTGCCTTTTGTGTGTTTGTTTCTCATTTAATAGTCTGTGTTCCTCCTAGTATATCCTTGCTTATTTTATGGCCCTTTTGCCAGTGAGCCCAACAAGCTGCAGACTCTGAACTCAAAACAGTTCCTGATCATCACTGACCAGGCACTGGAAATTTCCTCAAAGCCTATCTTTGAAGATAACAACCCTCCCTTTATCTGTAGTAAACAGTAGGGCAGGCTAACGGGAAGAAGTGGGTTCTCCCTCTCTACAGACCAGCCAGTGCAATCTGAAGGAAAACCATAAGCTTAAAACTCTAGAATAAATGTCTTGCAAAATTATCTGACCAGCTAATCTTAGATAGAACATTCAATGCAAAATAGGATTAATTATTTTCTATCCAGAAACAGAAGCATGTAAAATATTTTTCTTGTTACAAAAAGAAAAAAAAGGAAAAGAAAAGTAGTTACCCTGCTCTTGGCTTGTCTTCAATAACACAGCCCAGTGGAGTGTTTTCCTGGCACACACCAATGTTCAATTGCTCTCTAGTGGCCTGGTAACATGGATATCAATTGCAGGCATTGATTCTCTGTGTGTTAAAATGCAAGCCAACCTGCAGAAGAGTGGGTTGAAAACAGCATGGACTGATCAATTGTCACTGTATAAACTCAGCCAGGGATTATCTTGTTTGGATGAAAGTGAATTTGACTCCTACTCTCCAATGGAGTAAAAGCAAGCTCTCCATCCAGCCATATGCACATCACTGATATAAATGCGTAAAACCTATGTGTGCAATCAATAGCTAATGTCTGAGGGGAAGAATAGATTCTTGAGACAAGATCATCTACTGAAAGTCACTTCTATACTGAGCAAAATCAATGTTGAACACAGTCAAAAAAACACCCAATAAAAAAAAAAAAAAAAAAAAAAAAAAGAATTTCTATTTCAGCGGACTCTGCATCCCATGTTTCTTTGGCCAATTTCAATAGAGTAAATAAATCAATCACGTGTCTACTCTTGCTTTCTTTACAGTCTTGTTTCTCCAAAGAATTCACTCCTACTAAAACAGAATCAGCTCTCTCTTCTTTAGACCCTTGTCAAATCCTGGGCAGTTTTTGAGTTTCTATATTGAATGGATTTATAACTTAATAATATTATTTTTATGTAGGACTGGGAGACCCTTGATCTTCTGGAACTAGTTTATTTTTGCTGGACCCTTCAAAGTAGAAAATCACTAGAAGACCCAGCATATATATCATCGCTAGGCTCAGAAGCTCCCTCTGCTGGGGCCTTCCCTATAGTAGCAAATGTGCTGGAGGGGAAAGGTTACAGATTCAGCTCAGCCCACCATCATCACCATTGTGTGTGATTCATGCAAAGCAGCAAGATTAAATAAGGAAAAGTAATTCAGATATCCAGGATCTGGCCGTTACTTTTAAAGTATCAGAAACAGAATTTTACCTTAAACTGCAACTTGAACAATAAATGGAGAGATAATGGAGCTTCTTGCAGACATAGAACTAAGGCTAAGTAAGGCAGCTAATGAGAAAGTATACTATAACACTAAAAATTGTTGCAAGACCTACATAAAATAAAGACAAAACAGAAAAGTAAAATAGAAGGCCACATTGTTCACTTATGTGTTTTTTTAAGTATGAAAAAACCACTTTATTTATAATTAACCTGCATCAGAATAGTGGCGATGCCCCATAGAAACCTGTGTCTTTCAACAATGTTTTTATTTTTCTCTTGATATAGATACGATTCCCCATGAGAACTGTTTTATTTTATGTTTAAATTATGCACCAAGCAACCCTCTATCAGTAATAATTCACTATTTCAAAATATATTTCAATAATAAGGAACAGTTCACTAGGCTTGAAAGAAAACCAACTTATTTAAAATGGCACAAATCTCCCTGTAGGTTGTTGCAAAGGTTCCTCTGATTAGATATTATAAACAACTTTCAATGGGCCTTCAAATTATCTTCATAAGATTTTAAAATGTTTTAAATGTGTAGGTTTATTATAAATATTATAAGATTGTTCCCCAAAACCTCATAATTTACTTTTCTGTATGATTAGAATCTAATACCAGTATGCCATATTTGTCATGGTTGATAAATATTAATACATTTGTTATATAAGTTCTCCCAGGGAAATATAAAAAAAGTCTATTTACCGCAAATAGAGCCCAATGACAGGCCAAAGAAGCAGTTCAACTCTGTCTTAGTGACTCAATGAGCTCATCATTGTGGTTACTTAAAGGGTACAGGTGACATGCAGGCAGCTGCATTACTGAATACTACTCTAGCATAGGTGATGGCTCACAGGTTTTATTCCTGGGACCTCCTGATCCATCTACAGACAGCTCTATTGAAGAATTTTTCTCTCTGCAGCCATTTTTTATTGCATGTGTCATCCTGGGAAGGGCCCCCATAGCTCTCACAACTTTCTGAGCCTTACAAGCTTCCTTAGCCTCTTGAATTTTACAGGACTCTTCACTCTCTTCCTCTGTGAAGAAATGTTTTGATTCAGAGGAAATTGTTAAACAATGATATTATTACTCAATGAAGTATAGTATTTCAGAGCTCATGTAAGAAGATATTTTTATAAACTATCCTTAAATTGATAATTGTCCATGTTTTTCCTCACAACTCAAGTAAGTTAAAGTGTTTTAATAACAAGACTTCTTCAGACTCACACCCAAATCAGTTCATAGACAAGAAGCTAGACATGAAGTAACCAAGAAAGACTACAGTTACATGTTGATAGTTGAGATGGTTAGCTCTCTCTGGCATGAGAAACCACGAGTGATTAGGAAAATGTGAGAACAATGAGAACACAAACTAATAATAGCCAATTAGTCCCTTGCAGCATTAACAATGAAATGCCAGGGAGGGCTAGCAACTTCCAGAAATGCAAGGCCAGCAGCTAACAAAGCCCAAGTCATAGATGTACAGAGCCATCCCTAACTGAATGAGCAGCACACAAACAAC
The DNA here is from genome assembly GCF_900095145.1 of Mus pahari. Taxonomy (NCBI): domain Eukaryota; kingdom Metazoa; phylum Chordata; class Mammalia; order Rodentia; family Muridae; genus Mus; species Mus pahari. Next base: position 85,413,066 of record NC_034592.1, read on the forward strand.
TCAGCCTGGTCAGGCTGAGGGACATTTGTAAAATATATGGAAGCATTTCTCTCAACACATGAGATCTCAGAGAACCAGTGAATGTCATAGTGATTTAGCCTTTGTCTGGTTTCTGGCGTAGCCCCATAAAACCCCTAGACAAGAAAGTTCAATGGCCTTTCATATGTTGGGTATGTCTCCCACTTTGTTAGTGTCTCTTGATTATCCTCAACTTCCCACGTTGTTTGTTATTCTGGTTTAAAAACCTTGCTGCTGCTCTGCTTACTCCCATAAATTCATGCCTTTATTGGTACAAGACAAAGAACTCACGAGCCAATGTCCCTGGTAAATTTTGATATACGTGAGTGCCTAGTGCCCTAGGTTATTGGGGCAAGCATAACTGGACTGTGAAACACCCCATCACATTCAAAAAAAAAATCTTTATCAGAAGAAAGTCACTAGTTGTAACCCATATTTAAGTTGGGGAGGGGAGTAAATATGTTCCATATCTCTAACAAGAGAATACCTCCATAAAATATTTGAAATTCATGTACATAGAAAAATTGGTGAGCAATCATGGGTATCTATTTTATATTTTGAGTAACAATATTTTATTTCCTTAATCAAACTGTTCTGAGGACCACTAAGTAAGTACTCTTTCACTTGGCTCTATTCCTCTTTGACATGGTCACATCATTGTTGGATTATTTATCTCTCCTGCTTTCTCTTTATTTTTCTCCTTTCCTCTTTCCCTCTATTTGTAATTTCTTTACGTTCTGCCACTAGAAACAATCTCATGTTCAGGTTACACTTTTCCTGTCAAATTCTAGCACCTGATACTTCTTCAAAACATATATAGTTCTTTTTATTAGAAGAATGTGTTTTTAAATTTGAAAGGAAATGTCTGTAAAAATGACTATCAAAGTCAACCCATTCAGTGGAGACAGCTGTGGAATGAAATATTTTATATTTGCAAAATGCTTTTGAATTTTTAAGCACAGATGCATTTATTTGGCCCAGGCTTCACATAGAGGTTCACTATTGTAGCATTGCTTCAGTTCACAAAAGTAACTGAGAACTTCAGACTTCTTTGACTACCAAGGTTAAAGAGTACATGACCAGATAAAATGAAGAATAAATGTCTTCCAGTGACCCATAGTAAAGTTCAGTCCTCAGCTTGCAATATTAGGAAGTGTGAACCATACTACTGAGACTTAGGTCATTGGTAATGTGCTTCTAAAACAAATTTGTTCTTCTCTTCTTCCTCTTTTCTTCCTGACAACTGTAAGGTAGTTACCTAGAAAAGTTACAAGTCTCTCATTGTAAGGGCTATGGTCCACTCATCACATTTTCAGAGTGTCCCTTTGTTTCAAACCTCTACTGAAGAATTTTGTCATTCCTTCCTGGTGATTCCTTTCTTCTTTTGTAGGTACACTGTAGGAAATGTGTAATGACTATACTCATTTATTTTTCATAGAAGTCCCTAACTCCAGACAATAAATTCCAAGGTAAGTACATGGTGTGAGCATTCTAGATACTTATAGAATGAACAGTGCTAATCTTCCACACACTCCTAAAATCACCATAGCCTCAAAGTATTCTCTAAATAGACCAACCCAAAGTAATAAACTCTTCTCAACCACAGAAGTTTAGGTGAATGTTTCATTTGTTATGCATTATATACATGTAAAATATTTTATGTATCTTACTTCCTCATTAAATTGTCAATTCCTTGAGGGCTAAACTGACATATAAAGACTCCTTAGTTTAAACTAAGGATGATCATATCCTGCAAAGCTATCAAGAAATAATGTGTACAAAACGATGCATTTCCCTGATGACTAAGGATGTTGAACATTTCTGTTTTTTCTTTTTTTTTTAATTTGTTTCAAGCTCCAGATTTTATTCCCCTCCCAGTTCGCCCTCTGACTGTTCCACATTCCATACCTCCTCCCCAGTCCCCTGTCTCCTAGAGGATGTCCCCACCCCTCACCCCCACCCCACCAGACCTCTAAACTTCCTGGGGCCTCCAGTCTCTTGAGGGTTAGGTACATTTTCTGACTAAATATGGGAAGCGGGTGTGGCCAAGCCCCATGATCCCTGTTTACCAAGAACCTGAGCCTGTGCACTTGTAAGATCCTGTGCTGTCCACCTGATGAGTCACTGGCCTATCACCGCACACCCTGCCTGCATGTACCGCTCGTGTTCAGAGCGTGCTGAACACTGGTTGGATCTAGGAGAGGGAGGAAGGATAAGAGGCAGAGGACTGATGAAAAACAAAAACAGGATGAGCCGGAGATAGATGAAAGTTGTTGGAGAAACCTTTCTTGGCATTCATGTCATTCCCCCCCCCCCCCTGTCTCTGCCAGTCGAAGTGCAGGGTTGCAGCAACTAAACACAGATCCGGCAGTCCTCTACTGTATGTGTGTTGGGGGCCTCATATCAGCTGGTATATGCTACCTGGTTAGTGTTCCAGTATCTGAGAGCTCTCGGGGTTCAGATTAGTTGAGAGTGCTGGTCCTCCTATAGGGTCACCCTTCTCCTCAGCTTATTCCACTTCTCCCCTAATTCAACCACAGGCATCAGCAGCTTCTGTTCATTGGTTGGGTGCAAATATCTGCATCTGACTCTTTCAACTGCTTTTTGGGTCTTTTGGAGGGCAGTCATGATAGGTCCCTTTTTGTGAGCACCCCATAGCCTTAGTAATAGTGTCAGGTCTTGGGGCTTCCCCTTGAGCTGGATCTCACTTTGGGCCTGTTGCTGGACCTTCTTTTCCTCGGGCTCCTCTCCATTTCCATCCCTGCAGAATTTTGACTGTGGGATGGCAACCCCATCCCTCACTTGATGCCCTGTCTTCCTGCTGGAGGTAAGGTAACTCAGACCCAAAAAGACATACATGGTATGTACTCACTAATAAGTAGATACTAGCAAATTAATTAATTATTAATAAAAGTGTCGAATGCCCAAGATACAGCCCAGAACTCAAAAAGGTAAACAAGCTGAAGGGCCCAAGTAAGGATGCCTCAGTCCCATTGAGGAGTGAGAAAAAAGCAACAACAATGGTGAAAGGAAGGACCTGGGAAGGAAAAGGGATGGGGGTGTGTGGTGAAGGAAACATGATCAAGTATTGGGTGGGGAACATTGAACATTTCTTTAGGTGCTTCTCTGGCATTCAATATTCCTTAGTTGAGAATTCTTAGTTTAGCTCTGTACCCCATTTTGATAGGGTTATTTGATTTTCTGGAGTCTAACTTCTTGAGCTCTTAGTATATATTGGATATTAGCCCTCTATCAGATGTAGGGTTGATAAAGATCTTTTCACAATCTGTTGGTTGCTGTTTTGTCCTATTGACAGTGTCCTTTGTTTTACAGAAGCTTTGCAATTTTATGAGGTCCCATTTATCTATTGTTGATCTTAGAGCATAAGCCATTGGTTTTCTATTCAGTACATTTTCCCCTGTTCCCATGTGTTCAAGGGTCTTCCCCACTTTCTCTTCTATTACTTTCAGTGTATCTGATATTATGTGGAGGTCCTTGATCTGTTGAACAGAGACTGAAGGAAAGGCCATCCAGAGACTTTCCCACCTGGGGCTCCATCCCATAAACTGTCACCAAATGCAGACACTATATTGTGAATGCCAAGAAGTGCATGCTGACAGGAGCCTAATATAGCTATCGCTGAGAAGCTCTGCCAGACCCTGGCAAATACAGAGGCAGACGCTTGCAGCCAAACATTGGACTGAGCACAAGGTTCCCAACAGAGAAAGGACTGAAGGAGCTGAAGGGGTTTGCAACTCCATAGGAAGAAAAACAATATCAACCAACCAGACCCCCCCCAGGGGTCTCTTAGGGACTAAACCACCAACCAAAGAGTACACATGGAGAGACCGATGACTCCAGCCTCATATGTAGCAGAGAGAAGAGGCCCTTAACCCTCTGAAGGCTTAATGCCCCAGTTTAGGGGAATTGGATGGTGGGGAGGCAGGAATGGGTGGGTGTATGGGTGGGAGAACACCCTCATAGGGGGAGGAGGATGGGGAGGGGAGAGGGGATTTCCAGGGGGGAACATTTGAAATGTAAATAAAGAAAATATCGAAAAAATGTCAAAACTATAAAAAAATGCATTACAAAAACTGATGTAGAGAAAACAGATGCTAGTTTTTATTCCGACTCTATTTTTAGTATTTTTTCATTGTCCGCAGTTCTCAGTACATATTACATAGTAAGTACCCAATAACTGCCTCACAACGTATTAACAGTGCTGGATGTTAAAAGTTTGTATGAGCCAATGGTTAAAGGTAGTGTCTGGGAGCCCGTGACTAACTTGGAAAAATAGGAGTCCTATTACTCTTCACCCTGGATTGGGTAAGTGCACTGAACAATGTGGGCTTGCCATTACAGAATAAGTTGCATGGCAAATTGCTAACACAGACTGGAAATATGGTATCTTAAGGAGCACCAGAAAGACAGAAATACTTTCAGTAGCTGATGTTGAGAGGAAAACAATGGAATTCCACCAAACAGAAATGAAAATTCTGCTTCAAGGATAAAATGGTTAGGGTTATTAAAGAGATACCAGTTTATTCTTGACCAACAAGGATGGCAAGATATCCATCTCTTAGAACCACCCGTTGATAAATAAGCTATCACTTGCTGACATTATATCTTCTGCTGTGTGGCACAGCTGGCATGTCTTCACTTTCTCTGCCCCCATTCTCTACCCCATTGGGTAAACTTTTCTCACTCAGTAACTTGTTGATGAACGATTCTATTACTAAAGTAAGTACTGGATCTGAATGGAAATTAGACTCCCCTGACAATAACCAAGTAGTAACAATTATCTTAATTCCCACAGTATGTCATAACTCTGATTTTTCTAAACCTATTATACAGTAAATATGAATGTGGTAAAGGTAGTCTCAAAAATATGCAAATGAAATTCTATGAAAACACACACATTTTGCTTCTAAAAGTTCTTCAAGCTTATCTGAGGAAACAGATGATAAGGCTTAAGATAAAAGAGGATGAAGTTTGTTAAATTAATGCTGAATAAATTGCTGAAGGAATGAGAAGAAGAGACCAGAAAAGGCAGTACGAAGGGGGGGATAGCTAAAATGAAAATGAAGGCACAATCTGTGAGATGTATTTAAATCTCAGACCCAAACGAGCTATCCAGGGGAAGCTGCTTTTTTCCTTCCAAGTTGACACAAGCCTTTTGAAACCTCTGCGGCTTTGACCTTTCATTATTGCTGAACACAGCCACCTGCCTTCACCCCTCACCCTGGCCTCTCAGCTGAGGCACGGAAGATGCCCTCGGCCTCTCTGCAATAGCGTGGGGCTTTTGCTGTTTCTACTTCAAAACTAGCCAGATTGTGAAATCTGAGTCTTTCAAGAAGAGATTTTTTTCTCTCTCTCTCTCTCAGAGCCAGCAATTTTTTTTTTCTGAGAGATGTAATACATCAAAGCAGAGAAGAGATGCAATCATGCAGGGGATGATTTCCAAAACTTTAATGAAGCGTTTAAAATAAACTCATTTGAAGGTAATTTAACAACACCACTTTTACAATTAAAAATACTATTTTAGCATGCAAATGAAGAACATTACTCCCATGTCAGGATGGAAAATGAAGTGAAACCGAGGGGCCTCTGAAACATGAATGCAGTCTCAGTAATTCCCCATCACTCCCCGGCACTCTTAGGCAGCCTAATGAAAGAATGAATTGATTTAAGCAACATTTTGTTGCAGCAATGGGGTTTGAGGAATTAAATTAACTTGATGGCTGGTTGTAAGAGCCAGGCTTAGAATTGGCATTATATTGTTACTAAAATTAATTTTATCCTCTTATAAGCTTTATTTGGGTTTCTCTCTCTCTCTCTCTNTCTCTCTCTCTCTCTCTCTCTCTCTCTCTCTCTCTCTCTCTCTCTCTCTCTCTCTCTTCAATCCTGAAATGCCAACCAAGGATTCCAACAATTAGCAGAATACTTCATCAGGCCTCTTCAATGTATTAACAGTTGTCTGAAGACATATATATGAAGGCGAAATTATACTCTCTGGGAAAACAAATTGGACTCCAACTGCTGCCTCCAAACTGCAGTACAGCTGAATCTTCCTTGGAAGAGTAATAGGAACAGCAAGCTGGCACACAGACTAAGCCAAGACAGCAATTCTCAATTTTCCTCTTCATCACAAAACAGTTGACACGTAGTATTCACACAGCACATCCATGTCTGCAGCAGGCTGCAGATGTATTTCAGCATTGCTAATTCAGGCTGTCGCTAGTGGGTGAGTCCTGAATGACTGGAGTATACAAGTGTCTTTCCACTCAGGAGAATGGAGCAGAACACTGGTAAATGACGGTGACCTTACTATAAAAGCAGCCTCATACATAAGCTTGAATTTTGTAAGTAGGTCACAAATTTTGCTCCTTAACTTTCATTAAAAAAAAAATTAGAAATGTTTTAAAGTAATAAAACAAACACAATGCCAATCTGACCATGACTATTCCTACCAAAATTCTCACATCACCAGAATCAATCAACCATGGATCAAAGGTACTTAGAAAAAAAAATGATCTTCTTATGAACACTTATATTTTTCTTGCTATTATTTTCTAAGTAATATGGTGTCACAGCTAGTTCCATAGGATTTACATTGTACTTGGCATTACAAGTTATTTAGAGATGACTTAAATCATACAAGAAGATATGCAACGCTTGTATGCAAATGCTATGCTACTTTATAAAAGGGACTTAAGCATTCAGGGATCTGGAGGAATGACTATATTATGCAAATGTTCTGATGTCTTGTTGATATTTTCTGCTATAAACTATTGATGTTTTATGAATTTATTTATTTAAAATATTTACAATATATTTTACTCTTGTTTTCTCCTCCCTCAACTCCTCCCAGATCCTCCCCAACTCCCTACCTACCCAATATCATTCTTTCTCTCTTTCCCTCCCTCTCTCTTCCTCTCTCTACCTCTTTCCATCCTCTTTTAAAATTGTAAAATAAAACCAGTAAGACAAAATATACCAAACAAAACACACACACACACACACACACACAAATAGAGTCCAATTTGTGTTGACCAATTACACCAGGGCATGGGGCCTTCCTTGGAGCATGATTGATCTACCCAATAATGTTCCATTGAAGAAAACAAATTTTCCCATTTCTAGCAGGTATCAATTGAAAATGGCCTCTTGGTTAGGGGTGGAACTTATGTCTACTTCACCTTCTCACTGCTGATATTTTGTCTGCTTGGGGCCTGTGTAGTTCTGTGTGTGCTACCACAGGCTCTGTGGGTTGCTATATGTATCAGTCCTGCTGTGTTTGGCAGATTTCTGTTTCCTTAGAGTCATCCGCCACCTCTGCCTTTTACAATCTTTCTGCCTCTTCACATAGATGCCTGAGCTTTGAGGGGAGGGCTTTGATGGAGACATTGCATTCAGGATTGTGTTCCAAACCCCACTCTCCGAGTGACTAACATTTACTTTATGGTTCTGTAAGGTACTCTACACACTACAGGAAGAGGAAAAATAATCATAAATATCACCCAGCAACAAAACCTACAGCCTACAGCAGCATTCTGCCTGCAAGATATACTGAGCAGTAGTGGCACAAATATTATGGGATTAACCAACTGCATTATATTGTATGTAAGCCCCACTCTATGAGAAAGAATCCATCTGTGGCATTGCTAAAGTAGCCAAGAACCTAAGACTATATAGGTCATGGGCTTAGGGGAAACCTAGAACTATTATCCTGCTAAAGAAAAGTAGAAATAAAACAACTCCTTATGGCATATTGCTATACCCATAGATCGGTGCATTGCTCAATCCTAATAAAAGAAGAGACCCATGATTTAATTGTAAATAACAATCTCAGAAGAAAATGACAAAATTAAATGTTCCTTTAATATTAATAATACAAATCTTGGAGATATAACTCAGGGATTGGGACTAGCAAGCATGAGACTGTGGTTCTATCCTAGCACACGCAACAACAAAACTGAATACAACAAAACTGAACATTTCTAGCATATAGTGTAGTCTCACTATAAGATTTCTCCTATAGGCTCCTGTGATGGTTTGACAATACATACATACATACATACATACAAATATAAAGATGAATATATAAAAATCCCAACCCTCTCCAGAGGCAGAGGCAGGCAGATGTTTGAGTTCAAGGTCAGCCTGGTCTACAGAGCAAGTTTCGGAACAGCCAAGCTTAGACAGTGAAGGAAAACAAGGAAAACAGAAAGCTGAAGAAGTTGTAATTGAAGTAAGGGGCCATTTTCTAGCCCCAGCAAGCAGCAGAACCTGGCAACTTTGGCCACATGGTTCTGGCTTTGGAGTCAAGAATAGAAGAAAGGAGTTACAAAATCTCCCTCCAGGAGTAAAGAAAGCCACGAGGATGTGCATATGTCAGGGATTTCCATGCATACATGTCTAGAGAGGCCACTGTGTGAAGCTGTAATGTGAAGCCTGGGTTGCCTTAGAGACCCACAAATGCTGAGATGCCAGAGCTGCGGGATACCTGCCAAGAAGAGCTGCATGAGTTTCAGAAGAGACTTTGGAATTTGGAATTTTAAACAAGGTTGAGACTGTTATACACTATGGGGACTTTTGAAGTTGGACTAAGTGGATTTTGCATTATGATATGGCTACAAGCCTATGGATGCCAAGGAATGGAATATGGTAGTTTGAATAAAATGTGGTCCTTATAGGCCAATATAGAGTGGCATGATTATGAGGTGTGGCCTAGTTGGAGTTGGCTGGTTTTGTTGGGGAGGTATGTCACTAGGGAAGATGGGCTTTGAGGTCTTAGAAGCTCAAGCACAGCCAGTGTGTCACTGTCACTTCCGGTTGCCTCCAGATCCAGATGTAGAACTCTCTAGCATCATGTCTGCCTGCATACCATCATGCTTCCTGCCATGATAATCTAAACCTCAGAAACTGTGAGCCCCAATTAAATGATTTCCTTTATAAGAGTTATCATGTTAATGTGGTCTCTTCACCACAACGGAAACCCTAAAACAGCTCTGATGATCAGACATTTGTTCCCCAGATATTTGCACTATTTGGGAACATTGTAGAATCTTTTAAAGGCATAACCTCACTGTAGAAAGTGGGTCACTAGAGGTGAGCCTTGAGGCTTTCTAACCTGGCCCTGCTTTCTGTTCATACTATCTTCATCCTTGAGTTCAGATGCAATGTGGCAAGTCAACTTCCTGTCCTATCACCATGCCTTCCTCACCACTGCCACACTGTCCCAATAATGATTGACTATAACTCCCAGAAACCATAAGCCAAAATAAAGCCTTTCTCTTTGAGTTTCTTTTGCCATAGAAATTTATCACAGCAACAGAAAAATAATTCATATACCAGATTTGAACAGTACTTAGTGCCATGTGTCAGACACACATTCTCCATTCTCTCTTTTAATTCTCTTGTAAGTTCTCCAAGATGGTATCACTGTATTCAGTCCATTTTTAAGAGAACAAGCAGCTGGTATACAGCAGAAATATAATCCTTCACTTATAAATTCAGATACCTTTGCCAAAGTCTATGCCTCATAAAAGGAAAATCTTGAGATGTGACTACAATACTCTAGCTTTTTTTCTCTAACACAGACCTCATGCATCTTGCTAAGTACTAGTTCCCTTCAAAGTAATGCTGGTAGTACACACTTAGACCCACCCCAGACACCTTTAAACCCTGTTTATATGTCTAATGGGAAAGTGTGTACCATTTTCTCCTAATAGTTAATGATTGTACAAATTAATTTTAAAATGTTGCCTCCACCTTGCTCCACCATCCAGTCTCTATAGAAAATTTTGAAAAGATTTGCAACAACTTTTTTTTAAACAAAAGTTAAAATAAGTACATAACGTTTTGAAGAGACTATTTTGAAGGGCACAACAGATGTTCAAAATTTTACATTCTAATATATCTATTTTTTTACAGCTTTTACTTTTAGAGCAGTTTTAAGCTTACAGAAATACCGAGCAGAAGGTTCGGAAAACTGAGCAGAAGGTATAGAAAATTCTCAGAGACTACTACCTTTGCTCAACACAGTTTCTCCTACGAACATCTGCATTAGTCTAGCCAATAGACATAATTCACAAAACAATATTGACATAGTATTGTCAACTGATATCCCTAGTTTATGCTGGGGCTTATTCTTTGTATATTCAATAGATTTGGGCACATGTACATTATGAGAACTGTATATAGGACAACTTCAATAATACCAAACATCCTATGTACCCTGTTTATCCCCAGCCAATGATAGTCCTTGGTTACCCTACTCCATTATCTTTATGGTTTTGTCCCTCTGAGTATATTCTGTACTTGGGTTCATATTGTATAGCCACTTCTATCTGGTTTCTTTCTTTTAGCTGCACATTTAAGTTTCATGCATGCCTTTTTCTGGCTTTCATATATCTATTTATAATTTAGAAACATGTTAAAAGAAGCAGAAGCACAAAAAGTCTCTTTTTCATCTCATGATCTACATTTCAAAAATGTGCATATGGTAAAAGGCCAAATGAATCTTGAGCCAAATGCATCGCAACAGTGGAGATTATGGTATGGCATATCTTTTCTCTAATTTCTGAATTTTGAACTTTAATAGAAGTATTCTTACATTATCTAACAGACAAGTAAGAAAGTTCTTTGAATTTGTGTTTTATACTTATTCTTCGCTGAATTTAAATGGTTTTTCTACTCCTCTTGTAGTGTTTCCCCTTGTCTGGTCTCTCTAGAGTTAAATTTTTTGTGTCTTTTAGCTCAGAGACAAAGAAATATAAAAGGAAGAAAAAGAAATGAGTAAATGAAACACACACACACACACACACACACACACGTGTGTATTCAAGATAGGCCCATGACTATATGGGCCCTTTGAGAATTTGTAAATTTAGCCAAAGAATAAATTTCATGGTAGTGAAGTAAACTAAATCTATTTTTGCTGCCTTTGTCACTCAAGTCAAGCATGGTGTAGTTTTCATGGTAGCACTGTTGTGATGAGCCCGTTCTTCATGGCAAGAAATGCCCTCAACAATCTACCTGCAGAAAACAATGTAGTAGTTGAGGAAATGCATACAGAAGGGCTGAAGAAGCAAGAGAATGGGATCAATAGTCATACTTAGATAATCACTATGTTTATCTTCACTAAAGATTAACAGTGCTTACAATATATAGAATTAGTATACATCCCTTTCACCAATTTTATTTCTCCTTCAAAAGCATGTAAAGAGCAGAAAGGGTGTCTGAACAAATGATCACATGGACTTTGCCTGGAGGCAAATGTGAAATTTAAGAGATGAAAATACTTGACAAAGCCATTGAGATGCTCCTCATAGTCAAGGCACTCAAGATTGGTGCAGCAGAGGCAGCAGCTTCCTGTTCCTCTGTGATTGCTCTGTCCTAATTAACTTATTTTTGAATTAGGGATTAAATAAAAAGATTGTCAAACAAAAATCTGGTTGAATATTGTATGCCCATTAATACAGGGAGCTTTATAGAAAATAGGAATGTATCTGTCTTTTGTACATGGAAGACTATGAAGTTTATTCCTCAAGGATTTCTCTAATTATTTCAGTTTCACTCCTTTATAAATATATGGAAAGATATAATTGTATATATTCATGTATATGAATGATAAGGAGAGACACTTGACATTTCTACCTCATTAAATGTTTTTAATTTTTTATTAACATCTAATATATATATGTATATGTATATATACATATACATACATACATAAACACACACACATACACACACACACACACACACACACACACACACACATATATATATATATATATATATATATATATATATATATATATATATGATTTTTGTTAGGCTGTTTCTATATGGACCTTTTGGGAAGGGACAGACAATGAATGACTAGACTAAAATTTCTGAGGCTATTTCTTTAATAATAGATGTTATTTCATTAAAATAGTTGTATAGTAATAAGAACAGGATTGTTGCAGAGAATACTGAGGCAGGTTAGAAAGAAGGTGGAGGTAAGAATTAACAGAAGACTATGTAAATCAGATAAATTCATAATGTCTTTGCTCAGAACCAGAATATTTTGTTTTTTTTATTTTATTAGATATTTTCTTTATTTACAATTCAAATGTTATCCACTTTCCTGGTCTCCATCTGAAAAGCCCCTCTCCTTATCCCCTCCCTCCTCCTCCCCCTGCTCACCAACCCATTCAATCCTACTTCCTGGCTCTGGCATTCCCCTACACTGGGGCATAAAGCCTTCAGAAGACCAAGGGCCTCTCCTCCCATTGATGACAGACTAGGCCATCCTCTGCTACATATGCAGCTGGAGCCATGAGTCCCATCATGTGTACTCTTTGGTTGGTGGTTTAGTCCCTGGGAGCTCTGGGGGATACTTGTTAGTTCATATTGTTATTCCTCCTATGGAGTTGAAAACCCCTTCAACTCTTTGGGTCCTTTCTCTATCTCCTTCATTGGGGACCCTGTGCTCAATCCAATGGATGGCTGTGAGCATCTCCTTCTGTATTTGGCAGGCACTGGAAAAGCCTCTCGGGGGACAGTTACAACAGGCTCCTGTCAGCTTGTTGGCATCCACAATAATATCTGGGTTTGGAGGTTGTTTATGGGATGGATCCCCAGATGGGGCAGTCTCTGGATAGTCATCCCTTCAGTCTCTGTTCCACACTTTGTCTCCAAAACTTCTTCCATGGGTATTTTGTTCCCTCTTCTAGGAAGAATCGAAGTATTCACACTTTGGTCTTCCTTCGTCTTGAGTTTCATGTGGTTTATGAATTGTATCTTGGGTATTCCAAGATTCTGGGCAAAATCCACTTATCAGTGAGTGCATAGCATGTGTGTTCTTTNGTGACTGGGTCACCTCACTCAGGATGATATCCTCCAGATCCATACATTTGCCTAAGAATTTCATAAATTCATGAACCAGAATTTTAAAGTGACAGTTCCCTGAAAATGAGCAACAGCAAAGAGTGTAAATGGAGCTCAAGTGCACATCAATTGATAAACTAAAGAAGAAAGAAAACGCGCTATATGATTCACTGTATTCAAAGTATCTATAGTACTCCCAATGCAGAGTCAGGGGTGAGTCGGGGAATGGTGTTTCCCAGGGACTGTAGATAGAGAAATGGAAATTAATGAGCACGAAGTTTCAGTTTTATAATGGGAAGAGTTCCAGAGATTAATTATACAACAATATGAAAAGATTTCATACTAACTGATCTATTTAATACTAACTGACTGTACTTAAAGGGATAAGATAACAGATTTTATGCTGTATATAATTCACCACAATTAATGTCTTTCAAATTTCTGTCAAAAATTGGCCTGTTTCTACTCTCCATCTGAGTGTTTCTCCTCACTAATCAGGTGTGTCTATCCCACTGCAGTGTAACCTAATCAGTTCTTGTCTCATGGGCATCACTACCATGCCATTTTTTTTTTGCTTGTATATTTTAATTTGATTTTGGTTTGTTGCAGCTTCTATTTATTCTTATACGACATATTCTGATTGCAGTCTCCCCTCTCCTTACTCTTCTAACTTTCCACACACAAATCTCTCCTCCCTTCTGGGTTCAAATCCTTCCTGTCTCTCTTTAGAAAATAGGCATCTAAATAATAAAAATAAAATAAGATAAAAATAGAAAATGGAATATAACAGAACAACCAACCAAGAAGAGTCAAAGAAAAGGAATAAGAAACATAGAAGCAGAAACGCACACATTTGCAAACACAGACATACCATAAATTAGTCTAACAGGAAGTTATAATATATATGCAATGTACTTGTAAAGTAGGGGGGGGGAGAAGAAAACTCGTACAACATTATGAGACAAAGAACCTCCAAAGATGCCATTGAGGTCATTTTGTGTCGGTCATCCTCTGCAGGGTAAGAGGCTTACCTGTAAGAATGATTTGTTTTCTCTGTGAGACTTCCTTGGAGAATATTAATTTTTTATTTTCAAGTGATGGAGATACCTTCTGGGCTAGGGATGGGGCCATGGTCCACTTCTCCTTTCATCTTTTGGACCCCATCTGGTACAGACCTGAAGACCTGTGCATCTCAATGACTTCATATGTGTGCCAGTCCTATCATATCTAGAACACTTGATTAATTGGTATCTACCATCCCTTCTGGTTCTTATGCTCTTTCTGCCTCCTCTTCTGCAGAATTCCCTAGGCCCTGAAGGGAAAGATTTGATAGTGATATCTCTGAATATTACAAGGTCTCTCCTTCTTTGCATATTGTCCAACTGTGGGTTCTGTATTTCCATCTGCTGCAGGAAGATGTTTATCTGGTGATGTCTGAGTAAGACACAGACCAGTGAGTATAACAGAACATTGTTAGGAGTAATTTTATTGCTATATTCCTTTAGAACAATAGCTGTTGCCTTATGTTTAGGTCAAAAAGCTTAAGTGCCCAAGTGAGGACCCCTCAGTCCCACTTGGGAGGGAGAAGAAAATAATCACAAGTGAGGGAGGGGGACCCAAGAAGGAAAGTGGATGGGGAGGCCATCAGGGGGTGAGGGAGAGGGGAACCTGAACCTGATCTGGTATTGGGTGAGGGAAAAGGACTGAAGCTCTGAGGGCCAGCAGAAAGAATGGAAACAGGCAACCTCAGGAAATAGGAGGTTGGAGGGGACCCCCCAGAATGCACCAGAGACCTGGGAGGTGAGAGAATCTCAGGACCTTAGATGAAATTTCTGACAATAGTGAGAGGGGACTTATAAAGTCCACCTCCAGCAGGAAGACAGGACATCAAGTGAGGTATGGGGTTACCATCCCACAGTCATATCTCTGACCCATAATTGTTCCTGTCTGAAAGAATTACAGGGATGGAAATGGAGAACAGCCTGAGGAAAAGAGGGTCCAGCAACAGGCCCAAAGTGGGATCCAGCTCAAGGGGAGGTCCAAAGCATGGAGATCTTTACATCTTGTGATACATTCTGCAGTTTCTTCAGTCTTAATGTTTGCATCATACAAGTCTTTCCCTTGCTTGGTTAGACTTATCACAAGATATTTTGTATGATTTGATGCTATCGTGATATGTCATTTCCCTGATTTCTTTCTCAGTCTCTTTGTCCTTTTTATATAGACAGGCTACTGATTTTTGTGAGTTAATTTTGTATCCTGCTACTTTTCTGAATATGTTTAGCAGTTATAGAAGTTTTCTGGTGAAAATTTTGGGCCACTTTTGTATACTATTATCTGATCTGCAAATAGATACACTTTGACTTCTTCCTTTTTCTCTTTGTATCTTCTTGGTCTCTTTGAGTTCTCTTGTTCTAGCAAAGACTTCAATCACAATATTAAACAGATAGGGAGACACTAGACAGTCTTGTCTTATTCCTGATTTTAGTGGAAATGCTTTGAGTTTCTGTCCATTTAAGTTGGTTTTGGGGTATGGGCTTATTGTAAATTGCCAATATTATGCTGCATTACATGCCTAGTCTCTAGGACATTTATCATGAAAGGGTGATGAATTTTGTCAAAGATCTTTTATGTATTTATATGGTAGATTACACTTACCAATCTATGTATGTTGAATTATCACTACATCTCTGGAATGAAGCCTACATGATCGCAATGGATGATCTTTTTAATGTGTTTGCACGTATTTTATTAAGAATTTTTGGATCTATTTTCATAAAGAAAATTAATCTACAATTCCCTTTGTTGGGTCTTTGTGTAGTTTATGTATCAGAGTAACTGTAAAAAGAATTGAGTAATGTTCCTTCTGTTTCTATTTTGTGGAATAAATTTGAGGAGTGTTAGGGTTAACTTTTCTTTGAATGTCTCATAGAATTCTGGCTAAAACCATTTAGCCCTGGGTTATTTTCATTGGTAGACTTTTAATGACTGTTCTATTTCACTAGGGGTCATAAGTCTGTTTATCTGATCTTTATTTAACTTTACTAGGTGGATTACATTGAAAAAATTATCTGTCTCTTTTAGATTTTCTAATTTGTAGAGTACAGATTTTTTAAAATATGTCCCTATGATTCTATGGATTTGGTCCATGTCTGTTATTATGACCCCCTTTTTGTCTTTAATTTTGTTAATTTGAATCTTTTCTCACTGCCTTTTACTTAAATTGGCTAAGGATTTGTCAATCTTATTGATTTTCTCAAAGAACCAACACTATATTCCCTTGATTCCTTGTATTGTTTTATTTGTTTCTATTTTATTGATTTCAGCCCTGACTTTGATTATTTTTTGCCATCTGTTCCAGTTGGGTGTTATTTCTTCTTTTTGTCTAGAGATTTCAGGTGTGCTGTTATGTTACTAATAAATATTATCTCCCTCTTTTTTATTTTGATTTAGGCAAGTAGTGCTATGAACTTGCCTATCGGAACTGCCTTCATTTTGTCCCATAAAAGTGGATACGTTGTATTTTCATTTTTCATTCAAGAAAGTTTTTAACTTCTTTCCTAATTACCATCTTTATAGACTTTTAATTCAATAGTGAGTTGTTAAATATACACAAACTTGTAAGCTTTCTGTTGTTTCTGTTGATGATATCAAGTTTTAATTTTTGGTAATCTGATAGGATGCATGAGGTTATTTCAATTTTCTTGTACCTATTGAGACTTGCTTTTTATCTGAATATTGGTCAATTTTGGAGTTACATGAGCTGCTGAGAAGAAGGTATATTCTTTATTGTTTTGGTGAAATGTTCTATAAATATATGTTTCATCCTTTTAGTTTATAACATTGGTTCTGCTCAGGTTTTGTTCAGATGACCTATCTATTGGTGAGAGAAAGGTACTAAAGTCTCCCATTATTGCTACGTGAGGGTCAATATGTGACTTAAGCTGTAGCAAACTGTTTTCCAAACTTGGGTGCCTTTGTGTTTTGTGCATAAAGTTAAGTTGCAATATCTTCCTGGTGGATTTTCTCCTGTGTTGAGTATACTCTACACCATCTCTTCTGATAAGTTTTGGTTTGAAGTCTATTTTGTCAGATGTTATAGTAACTACATATACCTGCTTGTTTCTTAGGTTCATTTGCATGAAGTATCTTTTTTCATTATTTTTACCCTGAGGTGATATCTATCCATCTATCCTTGATGTTAAAATATGTTTATTGAATGCAATGGAAAGATAGATCCTGGCTATTTAATCCATTCTGTTAGTCTTGTCATTTTATTGGAGAAAATTGAGACCATTGATTTTGAAAGTTGCCAGTGAGCAGTGTTTGTTAATCCCTGCTGTTTGTGAGGTTTTCCCCCTCTTCAGATTTGCTGCTCTGATATTATTTATTCCTCCTCTCAGCTTTTAACATTCTTTGATTTCACAACATACATTTCATTTTCAAAATAATATTTTTTTTCATTTCCAACTGTAATTAATATATCCTAAAGGAGTCCATGAGATAAAAAGAGGGGGCAGGGGAGGGAATAAATCAGAGAGAAGAAACTTTTTAAAAATTGGAAGAATAAATGAACTGAAAGCCACAAAAGAAATTAAAAGACCAAAGAAAGACTTTGAAGATGAGCTACCTAATGAAAGAGGCAGCCAGCTAAATGAGTCATGCTGCTGAAATACTGACCTAACTCCTTAACTCTATCACTGCCCCCAGAGAAGAGAGAAGACATGTTTGCACAATTAGACAAAATAGAGCTTGTGAGAAATTACCTGTCCATCAACACCCACAAAAGGGATGCTGAGAGGTTGGAACAAAAGCACACCAATTGGTCTCGATGCCTTACTTACAAGCAAATTAGTGAATTATAACTAAGGGTTTTTTTCTTCTACAATGTTATATAAGCATCATCTGAAAAATCAGAGAGATTGAAATGTAGAGTATACAGCACAAGGTGTAATTTAGGGCCTAGAAATTATATACCTCTAAGTCTGAGGACTCTAATAGATAAAATAAAATATATTCCTATTGAGGTCTTTACTGAGGCAAATACAACCCCTAAGGCTAAGGATGTGAGGTGGTGCGGGGTTTGGTTTTAGTCATATTGGTAAAAATAAGTGTTCATCATCGGAACCCTACTAAATGCCTGCCAAATGTTTGTAGCAATTGAACAGCATTTTCTAAGTGAGGTTTTCTAAGTGTTATTATCTCCTTTTCATATGTTACTAAGTTTTAACATGCATTTTACTAAGATGTGGTAAATGATGAACGGAGAATCTCTGTATCGGAAACCTTGACCCTTGTTGATAATTTCATCATTGCACTTTCAGTTGCTAGCTTGACTACCTCTCCTCCTTGAGACCCTCCTACCATTGTTGTACTTCATTTTTTAATATCCTTCACTATAAAAATCACTATTCATCTGGCATGATGGTTGAATAAACACACAATGCAACGGTATCCAATGGCATAGGTTCAAATCCCAGTTCCTCCAGTTACAGGCTGTGTAACTTGAGGCAAGACCATTGACTTTAGTGTATTTGTTTCCTCAGCTAAAAAATGTAAGAATAGACCTATCTTTGAGAACTCTGAGGAGTTAAATCAAGTTAAATCAAATACTGCATATGACCAACCTAACTAGTCTCTAACAAATATATGTGAAGGGATAATTGTTGTTGCTCTTGTTGGTCTATAACTATTTCTTCCACATTGATAAGTTTCTTTCTGAAGGCAGAAAGAAGACTCTCAACACTCAGGAAGCTTGTAAAACTTACAAGACACAAGAAACCACAAAACTTACAAGATCTACAGGCTCCTTCTCAAGGTTCTTTAAACAGTAAGTGGTCGTTGGACAGAGAAGACTCCAGGCATAAAACTTTTGTGAGTCACCATTTATGCTGGAGTGACAGTTTTGGTAATTCAGTTGACTAAGGGACACCCATCTCATGAAGACAAACAACCCTTCACATACCCTCTTGTAAACAGCTGTAGTAAATTCATTGGTTCACTGAGTGAGACTTGAATGTAATCTTTTCTTGATCCATTGCCAGTGCCCTCTCTATGGAGAACAGATGCTAGTTAACATCTTTGCACGGAAGCCACACAGTGCCACTGATGTCTCAGCAGCAACTAGCAGAACTGATGAGGAGTTTGGAAGGAGAAGTGGTGTGGCACAGGCAATGAATGGTAAGAAGTGCAATTAAGGCCAACACATTTTAATGGGGAAAGAAATCTATGGGAGCACTCCAATGTGGCTACCTTCCTCTGTGGGATGCAGAATGGTATGCCTCCTACCTTTAGTGGCAGTTGATGTCCTTTGCTCATATTGATAAGAAATGAAACTAAATTTTGGAAAGGATGGAGACAAGGAATCCCATTTGGTTCTTTACCTGTCTGTGGTATGAGATGGCATGCTTCCTTGGTTACATGGACATATTAGTATAGGCATGCTTCTCAGATAGATGATAGAATAGAAAGTATACTGAAAATATTAGTATGGGAAGGGATTGTAAGCAAACTATGGCAACATGTGGGTGGTCTCTACTGTAGTTGATAACACATATAACTGAGGCTCAGTTGTCTGCCCAGAGAATTTGCCTATGTAAAGAGGAACCATAAGAGCAAAAAGACATGGAGGTACTATCCTCTGGCACTAGCATTTGATTTAACAGGAAAAGGAGAGAAAGATGGAAGTATAAATTGAGAAGATACAGCTGATGGGGCACAAGGGGAAAAGAGTATAGATTAAAACTGATGCAAAACACTTCTCCTCATGCAAAAAAACTTGAAACCCACAGTAAGAGTCAGACAGTAATGCTGAACAAAACAAATAGAAGTGACATAAGATGCCCCTGAGGAATAACTTCAATGCATTGTAGGGGAAATGCACAATTTAGCATGCATTAAGGAGTCCTTAATAATGACCTGTTACAGGAAACTATGGTAATCAGGAAGTATTAAGTTAATTTTAAGTAAAGAAATTACACATTAGGTCTTGCTTTTAGAACTAAAGTTCTAAATATCCTAAATTCATTAGAGATGTCCAAATAGAAGGAAAGTTGTGAGTGTGGAGGCTCTTACAAGAGATGTCCGTGAGCTGTAGAAGGGCCCCAGGAATATCAATAGAAGAGAGTGATATCTTAGAGTACATTAGAACTGCTAGCACATGCTGTGTGTTCAGTTGTCCAATGACTGTGAATTGACATCAAAATTTCTACTGTAGGTAAGTGGGTGATAAAAAAGACAGAAGGGAAAATGTCATCAGAACATGCACAGAGTCAGCTTCATAAATGAATTATACTAAACTCATTTTTTAAAATTGCAGATACAGAGAGAGAGAGAGACAGAGAGAGACAGAGAGAGACAGAGAGAGACAGAGAGAGAGAGAGACAGAGAGAGACAGAGAGAGACAGAGAGAGAGAGACAGACAGAGAGACAGAGAGACAGAGAGACAGAGAGAGAGAGAAAGAGAGATTGTAAAGGGTTATTGGTGTTCGGCACCCTTGACTCACTAATAATCTGAAAGTCAACAGTTCTGATGTTCCAGCTGCTCCTTCAAATTGAAGATTGGAAATACAACACCAAGACATTGTCCACATACAAGAGAGCCGTAAACTTTAATGAGCTTTGAAAAATAAATAACTGTTAATTCTTCTCAACAGCTAGAATGTTCCTTCCTAGAGTTGCTAAGTATTAATAATATATTTCTATAAATAAATCCTGAGAAACAAACAGCAATAAATTGTGTGAATCATGCTAGTGAATGCTTCCCCCTAAAGCCACATGGGAGCTACACTGAGCAATACCAAAATGCCTATATCGTATCATAGAGCAAGAGACTCTATATGGTCATCCTCATGTGTCTAGAGAATGGCATCTGTAAGGCAACAAAAAGTGATCAGAATATCTGCATACCTCATCATAAGGTAGAACTAAGCTAGGGTTTCCACATACAATTTGACAAGTCATGCAAGTTTTCCCCAAAACATTTCTCTTCCCTGATATTTGTCAGATGTCTGTTTAGTAAAGCAAAAATAAAATAATAAAAAGAATGAGAAGTTATCATCATATTGACCCAGATGGATGCTAAAATCTTTACATGTTCTATCACGGTTCTCATGTCCAGCACCTGTAAAGTGCTTCCTACTTCACTGTTGAAGAAATCAAAGCCTGAAGAAGATAAATGGTCTCTCCAAAGCACCTTGGGAAATGGTACAACAAGCTTTTGAGCAAAATTCTTGCTTCCGGGACTAGCAGTCTGAACCATATGTGACCATGAGCTTTCATGTCCTTTCAATATCCTTTCATGTTCAATTTTTAGGACTTTGCCAGAAAAACAGTGTAATATGTGTCAACTCTGCTCAGAAATTGTAATGAATCTACTTCGACCTTCCTTTTGAATCTGAACACATGACCATTTATTACATCTACCTAGAGATAGTTACCAAGGGAATGTATAATGTCAGGTACACAAGAAAGATAGATAGAGAAATATTATTACCTAGAGTCCTACAGATCACAAATATTGAGCATTCTCATAATATTTCCTCAGGGATTCTCCCAACAATGATGTATTGTTTTTTAAAAGTCCTCCACTAGTGGCTACTTTAAACTGTTTGGAAAAGAACAGTATTCTGATTTGGTCAAAAGCGCTATTTGCTTTTACAGCCAAGGCTTTGTACAATGACACTTAACAATACAAATGATGTTTTATTTGATGAGGACTTTATACCTCCTGCAATCTCTAGTGGGATAAGACACTTGAGCTTCCCCTGTAAATTTTGTCAGCTCCCCAATCCCATGCAACTATCAAACTCTCCCCTGGAAAATTTAAGTCTCTGCTTAAAACATTAAATTCTTCTTCATTTAATTTTTACTGCTAAGAGTTTACAGCTGACTTTATGACTCTAGGAAGATTAATTTTTAATGCCTTTCTTTCTGTATTCTTTGATCAACTTCACCCATTTCCAATTTGAATGCAATTGTACCTTTCTAAGAAGCATTTGACACTCGCTGGTTTGCATATTTGAGACAACCAGAAGTTGTTCCTGCAGAATGGAAGGCAGGCATTCCTGTGGAGAGTAACTGAAAAATAGACAGCCACTCTGTGCCTTTCTTGTGACTCCTGTTGATAGCAAGCTCTCCAACGTCAGTAAATCTTTCAGCTCTGGGTCTTGGCAGGCAATGAATACCCTGAGAAGGTTATGGTGTTAAATTCTGTCATTGTCATGCATAAGGTAAGGATTGAGTTGCATCTCTCAAGCAACTAAACCTCATTGGAAAAAGAAGTAGGAGAAACATGCATAAAAACAACTCATTTTTCCTACTTTACCCCCCGAAAGTGCAAAGAAAAATAGAAATTTATTTTATAAATCTATAGGTTTTGAGATTTTTTATATTCATACAGGGTACAAACAAAGAAAATGATGTAGATTTAATGACATGGAAAAAGGTCTTAGAGATTTGGTTAACAAGATGACAGTTTACAGAACAGAGTATAAGATTAACTGAGGACAGTTGCTAATGATTATCTCAAGGACAAAAGAAGCAAAGGATTATTCTCCTCTTTAGTTTCTCTAATCTCTCCAAATTCTCTGCATAGCTATACTTTTCGACACTAAGAGTGATCTAAACTGGGAGCTTGTTACATTTAAAAGAAAAGTTGAAATTAAATAAACGATGTAAGACCATGCTCTTGAGGATGTAGAGGCGATTGAAACATTGGCAATTAAGATTTACTAATATATTAAGGACACCAATAGACCACTATCTTCCTCATTTCGCAAGTGTGTGCTGTTATCTACTTTTACAACAATGCACACGGGGCTCAGAGAGTAGACATAACTTATACAAATTGTCACAATCAAGGGAGAATAATCCTAGACCCACAAGACTTCAAAATGCCTATCACTGTCATTGTACCAGACTGATTTAATTGCAGTGCATTTCTACAGACAACTGAGCAACCTCACAGATCCAATCATTTTATAAAGAAAAGTAATGAGCCCTACCTCAAAGCTAAATCAAGAGCATATTTCTAAATCATTTTTATTCTTGCTTAAAAAATAATATATGGGCATGCATAAAATAATATATTAATTCTTTCCATTATAATTTATGAGCATGCTATACTTTATAATGTATTTTTCTTATCTCCTGAACTTTCTAACCATTTGATTTATGTACTATGTTACCCAATATCATCAGAAATTATATTTAAAATATTTAGCAACCTGTGTATAAAAATATATTAAAATATAAGTAAAAAATTAAAACTTATGTTTCTATTGTGTGTCTAAATATATCAAACTATATTTATAAAATTGTTAGCAAGTGATATAAGATATCACCAAGTATATTCATCTAAATAAAATTACTTTGGGGACATTATGCTACTATTTTGTTTGTCAGACAGAGACTGTAATTGACAGACCACAATCGTACTCATGCATAAATGATTATTAGATCATTTATTGTCCTCAATTGTGATCTTCTTTTCCCAGCAACATTGTTGTTTATGATGTTAAATTGCCCCCCCCCCGTGATGCTGAAGTAACTTATATTCCATTGTAACTTTCTACAAGTCCTTCATTTAAACATTTTCAAGTATCCAAATATATTTAAATTAATTAAGTAACAATTCACTTACCTGTAAAATGAGAATTGTAATGATTAGTTCAATATTGAAGTAAATTAATGTAAATCCAGAACAGATCCCCCATATAACATAAGCTCATGCTTTTATTAAAATGATATAGTTTATAGCCAAGAATAATGAGTGTTCCATGTGTTTTACAATATTTGTGTTCTTAAGCAAAAATATAATACATCTACCTGGCTCTATCTAAACCCACATATTCCCTCTTAGAGTGTCCACCTAGAGTGTCTACTAGCCACTGGTCTCTGATCCCTTTCTCTCTCTCTCTCTCTCTCTCTCTCTCTCTCTCTCTCTCTCTCTCTCTCTCTCCATAATTCCACAGAAAGTATAAACCATATGAGTCAGATCACAGAGTTGGGAAGTTGGGCAGCCTCTACAGTAGCAGACCACAGCTTCACCTGGCAGAGGCGGCATGTGTTTGGCAGAGTGTGACATCACTTCTTTTATTCCTTGAGGCAGTCCCCAAGTGATACCTCCTGAGTCACCACTGGGAATAAGGTTATGCAGTAGTTGAAAAGAAAATTATGTGGACCCAAAAGGGTTTCTGAGAGATCTCCATCTCAAAGATATTAACTAATGAATAAAACAGTTGTTAAAAGTTGATCCTTTGATTACAAATAGACCTGGAGTATTAGTAAAGGTGCCCGAGATAAGCAAATCACTTACTGTAAGAAACTACTTCATATTATTTTGGAGCTGAGATCCTGCTATCATCTCCCACCCACAGCTACATCTGTGAGAAAATCCATGGTGCACTTGAGACCAAGAGAGACAATGTTATAAGGGCATGGAGAGCAGAAGAAACATGACATTCAGACTGAAACAGAAAGCAAAACTCCTTCCATCTTCCTATTCCTGTCAGGCTATCGAGAGATTAGGGTCCTGTCAGCAAAATCTTGCTGGAATATGCAATAGTGTCTGGGTTTGGTGGTTGTTTANNGGATGGATCCCTGGATGGGGTAGTCTCTGGATGGTCCTTCCTTCCGTCTCAGCTCCAAACTTTGTCTCTGTAACACCTTCCATGGGTATTTTGTTCTCCATTTTAAGAAGGAATGAAGTAGCTATCTCTTGTGAGGCTATGCCAGTGCCTGGCAAATACAGAAGTGGATGCTCACATTCATCTATTGGATGGAACACAGGGCCCCCAATGAAGGAGCTACAGAAAGTACCCAAGGAGCTGATAGGGTCTGCAACCCTATGGGAGGAACAACAATATGAACTAACCAGTACCCCCAGAGCTTTATTCTCTAGCTGCATATGTAGCAGAGGATGGCCCAGTCAGCCATCAATGGGAGGAGAGGCCCTTGGTCTTGTGAAGATTATATGCCCCAGTACAGGGGAATGCCAGAGTCAGGAAGCAGGAGTGAATTGGTTGGGAAGCAGGGTGGGGGGAGGGTATAGGGGACTTTCAGAGAGGAAAATAGGAAAGGGCATAGCATTTGAAATGTAAATGAAGAAAAAATCTAATAAAAAAAAAAAAAAAAGAGAGAGATTAGGGGATGCCTTCGCACATTAGGCATCATCTGCCTTGGCTCAGCCAACTGATCCAGATGCTAATCTCATCCAAAGGTGCCTAAGCAGACATACCAAATATAACCTTTAGCCTGAACACCTCATGTCTCACCCAATTTGAAACACAAGTTCACCATTAGTGCACTGAAGATGGAAGGATTAACAACCAGGATAGGGTGACAACTGATGAGAACTTTGTTAGGTGGAAAGAAGGCTACAAAGGGACAGAGAACGCTTTTCATTTCCCTCTAGTGGACTGCTTTTCTCTTCCAATGCAATCTTCCCTAAGGACTGACCAGATAAGGTCATTCGGTTCAAGGTCCTCCTCTGCTCATCAATGTCCAGGAATAATTCCCCCAAGCTCCTTCCAAAAGGCTTGCAGCTGGCATCTACCTTCCTTTCCACTAAATTCCAGTCACCCTGAATTTTCCCGGAATACTATGATCTGGTCCCTTTCCCATACTTATCCCTACTCCCTGCTATGCTCTCTCTCACTCTAGAAACCCAGTCTCAATTAGGACCCAGATTAAGTGCGTCCTCCTTGGAGCCACATCCTCAGACCACCAAGCAGAGCTGACAGTCCTTTTTCAAATTACCACCACTCATGCCTGGTTTCACCATAATTCGCATGGCTTTTTCTCCCCCTGAGGATAACAACAGTATGTTTTGACTTCTGAATATCTAGGCTGTAACACGACTTTGGGCAGAGTTTATTGTTTGTTCTATTGATGTTGTTTTTATTATTTTTTTACCCTGTAAAAGGTGAGGCACGGGCTGGAGAGATGGCTCAGTGGTTAAGAGCACCGACTACTCTTCCAAAGGTCCTGAGTTCAAATCCCAGCAACCATATGGTGGCTCACAACCATCCATAATGAGATATGACACCCTCTTCTGGTGCATCTGAAGACAGCTACAGTGTACTTAGATATAATAATAAATAAAATCTTTAAAAAAAAAAAAAAAGGTGAGGCATTAGATACTTTAAGTCTTGTGAGTCACATGGGCTCTGTCACAACAGCTGAACTTTGCCTGATCAGGGGGAGAGCAGCTGTAAATAATAGAAAATGAGTAGCATTTACTGAGTTCCAAAAAAATTAAGTATGTCAACCCAAGACTTGTAGTAGAATGTCTAGCACATAGTAGATGCAGGCAACTACCTAGTGAAGCCAGAGTTCATTGCCTTTTGTTTTAAAAGGAGAATGGGATCTAGCTCACCTTTCTCTCATGCTGAAATATGAAGCTTGAGGCTTGATTGAAGGGAGCTATTTGCATAACAAGAAAAAGGTTGTCCTTTGGATATCCTTTCTCTGAAGTTCATAGGCATTGAAACATAAAAAAAAAAAAATGTATTAGAGATGTTGGGGGTAGTCCTGACCAATGACATATGGCAGGAAAGGTTTAACAGGTCATCTAAGACTCTAAAATTGAGCATAGACATTGTTTTGGGATTTATGGGAAGGATAATTCCATACCATGTATTCTATTCATGTGACTATTTATTAATTCACAGGTAATGGGCTGACATCATTGGAAAATCTGGCTAAGGAAATAACTTCTACATTGAATTGGCTTTGACATGGGATGTAACCATGACTCAAGGCAGATTTCTCTTATGTTCCCCTAACAGTCACAAATCACTCTCCCTTTGACCCGTATGCAATAGGTTTCACAGGGACTACCCTTTACATGAAGCATAATAGGTATCAATCATATACATAGAGGACACACCTTCAGACATAAAGGAAGATCTGTACTGACCATTTGCCCTCAGTAAGTTTCCTAGAGCCATTGTAACAGCACGTCTGTAGCAGGAAAGGCCACATTCCCTGCTATTCTGCACAAATAAGAAGCTGCTTGTTAATATTGATATGTCCCTTCCAAATAACATTTTTTCAGTACTAGGGATCAAACCCAAGGCCTCATGCATACTAAGCGAGTACTCTATCACTGAACTACATTCCTAGCTCCCAAATTATATTTATTTATCCTAACAATAATGCAATTTCCCCTTGATCACAAATTTATCAGTAAATTTCTGGTATGAACTGCTGAATGAATAATGGATCATGTGAATGATGCAAGAGACCTACATTTGAAACAGAATTCCAAATTTAGGCTTCAAAAAGCTCTAAATCAAATTCCCTTTCCAACCCCCAGCTTCCTACACATGCATGCCTTGCAAGGTTTTGTGCACTCTGATATGAAAATCATGGCAACCTGGTTACATGAGAACTGACACCAGCTAACAGCTTTTAGAAATTTCTCTTTCACCCTGGATGAGCACAAGTTCACAGTCCATGGGCCCCAGCAACCCAAATATCACCACAGTAATGCTTTTGGCATAGCATTCAATATCTTTCTCCCAAACTGTCAAAACCAAGGCAACGATGCCGTTACATTTCATTACAGCACATCTGTCAGGTATAACCCAATTGTTTTGTTCAGTGTCCACTAAATCTGTCAGTCAGTCTTCACAGGATTCACTGGGCCACCCTAACCCTTCTTTCCTCCAGCCTCCAACACCAGGAAAAACAAAACCAAAAATGGGAGCAGCCTGTGTCACAGTACATCACATAAATATTAAAAAGGCTGAAGAGATTAACAGAATAGACATCTGATATTATGGGTTTTGTAAATCAATTTATGAACTGCGTGATATATGGAATCAAGAGCCCATAACAGTCTTATGGGAAAGATCATAGACCTGTCACATGCTCTGTACTCTGTATATAAAAGACTGGTTTTTATAGTTTTTGTTTTTGATGCTGTTGATTACCAAAAAGCAATACTGTTGGAGACTTCATACAAAACAGCTAATGTTTTTCTAATTTTACTACTAGTGCTGGCTTTTAATATGTTCCCTCTGAAACTGACTTAGTTTATTTTTTTTTCCTGACATTTCCAAGATGGTGGTTTACACAGCTAGTTGGAAGCCACTGACCCCTGGGAGACTAGCAGAGATTCGCACAGCAATACTGACACTTACAGGAGCCCCAGAGTCCCTGAAATCAGCATTTCCAATTCCTTGGTATGTCTTTTTAATCACTAGTGTCTGTGTTCCCATGAGCTAGATTGGAGCATCTGAACACATCTGTTTTTCAGCAAGCCATGTGAAATGCCATTCTGGGACACAGGAGTATGAGGGTTCCAGGGACTTTATGAAAACATACAGAGCAAATGTCTCATTATATAAAGGGTTCTGGCTGTATGGAGTCTGCTGCATTTGGAGTCGTATCTTGTAGGTAGAATGCTGTCACCTTGAAGCCATCCACAACCTCATTACTGGGGTTTTCACAGTCTCCATGTTCATAAGGCAAATGTATGTAGGAGAGTCAGTCAAATACACTGCTTGTCCTTGATCAATTTCCCAGAGCAAAGGATGAAATAAACAAAAAACAAAAAACAAGAGCTATTGCTAATTTCCATTCCCCTAATGAGATGTGCATAGTATCAAATGACAAAATAGATTTAAATGTATTTTAAGTGTACAAAGGAAGCAGATAGATAGTAGTAAAGATGATAAACTCTAGAACCAAAAATCCTAACAGAGATTTTTTTCTTTTCCCCAAGCCTCAGTTTCTCTGCCCATAAAAAGAACAATCATTTCAGAGAATTCTTTTTAATTGTGTGTGTATCACTTTTATGTCCACTTCTCATACAGTTTTTTATATGAGGAAAACAACAATAATTCCCCCCAAACTGACAGAGACTGAGACTGAAAAAGGAGCCGTCATTTTTCCATCATTACCTGTCAACACCAGATTTAATCAAAACTTCTATCAATTCTTAAGCTATAACAATGCTATATATTCTAAGTCCTTAAAGATATGCTTGTAAGTCTCTCAAAATGACCATTTACTTCCTTTAAAAAAAATACAAAAGTGCATGAGTTCATAATTTAAACATACCTATTATCCATTTCCTGCCTTTAGACATTTGTCCTATCTTTCCTTTTGAAAAACCACCAAAAAAGAAGTCAGGTTCAAACCAATGATCAAACAAGGGCTTTGCGAACTCCTTTGCATGCACTACCCACAAATCTCAAAGCATCCTTCCAGAACAATGAATCTGCCACTGAACCAATGAGACTTTCTACACAATGAAGCAGGATTTCTATTTTGAAGAGGACCACAGCACCAGTGATTTCGGCCCAAGAGGACAAACTGTTTCCTTTGAGGATGTCAGATAGATGTGAAGTGCTGCAAACAATATAGAATAAGTGCTTCGAAGCTTCCAAAGAGCAAACTATTTTATACCGCCATCAAAAACAGGAAGCATGTCATTGGGGGAACATACTATCAACTCGATGACAAAATAAAATGTGTAATTCATCTTTGGACTCCGTCATGCTGACAGCTAGTTTGATTTAACTTCTTTTTTAAATCAATTCCACTATCACACTCATAATGAATTACAGAAGGAATTTATAACAACCTGGCAACACCAGTGTGCCAGTTAATGGCATGGCTAACACTTACTCAGCAGCTGGCCTCTGCATATGCTGGAAAGCTACTGCAGTATCACTTAGAGGAAAAGCCATTGTGATTGTTCCCATTTTGCAGATGGACTATTTGGCTACAAGCCATTAATTATGGTTACTTGGCTACTTTGATTGCCAGTTGTAGCTAAGTTTGTCCTATAGCTATCCAGGTGACCTCAAAGTCACCTAATCTTTTTCAACATATTTGCTTGTCAATTATGTGAAGAGATTGCACTAGAAAAATCTCTAAAGTAACTTCTAAAAAATTAGTTTAATTTTATGATTCTTTCCCAAGCCAACTCTGAAAAGTGCCAGATATACATCCAAGTGTACGAATCTCAGAAACACAATCTATTCCAGCTCTTTCCAATGGCAACTTCCTACAAAGATGAGAAGCTCTGCAAATCATTCTTCATTACGGCAGCCGCCAGCCACTCATGACCAGTTACACTCAAAATACAGCTAACTAGGTTTAAAAATAAAACTCAAATTACTATTTAAACTAAATTCAAATTTAAATAGGCAAATCTACCTATCAGCTGAAGGATTAGATGGCACATGGATCTGTCAAATGATTGAGAAAAAAAAGGAGGAATTGAAATTTACAACTTGGATATTCTTTTTTTTTTTCCTATGGCAGAACACCTAGACTACTTGGACATAATCCTACCTTATTCATCTATGATGCTTTTTTTTTTTTTTTTATTCCCCCAAACGAAAAGTCCTTGTAACAGCCTCCAAGGTGAGAGTTCTAGTCATGTAGAGTTATTCCATAACGTACAACCCAAATTATCACACTTTTGACACAATAAGAAGACAATATTAGTGATGATACTCTGAAACATGGACAAAGCTCATCTCAAGAGAATCCTGGACACAGCCATCTGAATTCAAAAGATTCTATAATCGTGAATTCTCTAAATTTATGATTCCAAACTTTGCTCTTAAAAACTCCAGGGATGGACTTAGACAAAATTATGTATAGCAGTGGTTCTCAACATGTGAGTCATGACACTTTTGAAGGTATGAAATAACAACAAAGTAGTTTTACAGTTGGGGGATCAACACAACTTGAGGAACTGTTTTAAAGAGTCACAGATTTAGGAAGAACCACTGATCTAGAGTGACATTTAAAACTGCAACTGCCTAGGCTCCACCATATAACTAATAACCAAAATATCTAGAGTTGAAACCTCAAATTCTGAAGGACTGGACCCAAATAGAACAATGTTATCCTGTCATTGTGTTTAGTGAACACCACCAAGAGATAAGGTAGCTGATATTGTCATTTCCACAGCATATTAATGAATATATTTGAGAACTGTCTTTGACACACACCTTCCTAATCTTTATGTTTGTTCACAGTCAAAGTCATAGTAAAATATTATCCTAAATAAATGAGTCTCAACAACCAGTGCTCACTCTGATTCTTAATATTTCCAGAACCTTCCAACTCTTACTTTGTGAGAATGGTCACCATAAGGATACTGAAAAACTAAACCTGGCTTGTTCTTCACATTCTTTCCAGGACTACCATAGGAAGGAAAAATGAAACAGACAACACAAAAGGACTTAATTTAGTGATTAGGTCTGTGGGAAAAAAATCTTCATACAACCTAATGAGACCCATGATATCAGGCATCACTGTTCTTTGTCTTATGTTTTGCTCTATATCATGTAACATAGCAGATTCTCAATAAATACTCATTTTATGAAAAGATATGATTAAAGTGAAAGGAAGAACTAACCTTCTTGTCATTGGGCTTAGTGAGTCCCAACTTAAATGGAATAAGTCAAGCCGTCCGAGAAAATAGCTTTTCAGTAAGCATCATGCACATCAACCAACCTAGGGAACCATGGGAAAGAACTTTCTTGGCCGAGGAGTCAGCAAGCACAAGGTCTCTCCTTCTACAGCAACTTTTCTCAACAGAACTAAATCCTATTGCTCAGCATGGTGAGGGACAAGAGTCCTGCATGAGGGTAATGAAATAGTTTAGAACTTGGGGAAAGCCATTGTTTTCAAATTCAGAGAGGCATATGATCTAGTTTATCATCTATGCGTGTACTTTCACTGTCCTGTAGAGAATATAGGCATAATACTAGAGTGTGGAGACTACTGTGGGCTACAAGTGCAGGATGTTAGAGATACTTGACTAGGGGCTGGGCAGAGGAGATGGAAGGAGGTAGAAAACCATGGCTATGTCTTAGAGGTAGAGCTAGTGGGAGTGGCTGGTGTTCTGTATGCAGGTAAGGAAGCAGTGATGCTCAGATATGGCCTGAACCATAAGCTACATTTCCCTGAAGTCTGATCTTTCCTGTGGACATGTTTTCAGAATGTATGACTGTATATGTGTGCATGCTTAAAAGCTCTCTCTTCCAATTCCCCCTCCCTGGACAAGGATAAGCCTATCCCCAAAGTACAGAAAGGTTCATACTATCAACATCACAAGGATCTCATCAGGCTTGGAAACAGTAGTCTCTGCTCCGAAGCACTGCATCTCACTTAGTGTAAGATTCCACGTAGTGGAACAGTCCAGCAACAAGAATCAACTGACGTCGTTTGCAGGCATGTTCATAGACAGCTCCAGGAACAAGGTTCGCTTAACAATGCATGTAGATAGTACTGGTACAATCCCCAGGACAGAAATACTGAGATTATCTAAATGAGATCCAGGGAGCACTGAAATGAAGCAGAGAAGGTGCCAAAGGCCATGACCGAGCTTGGGAACTAAGGATCTGAAAACTAAAAAAAAAATGGACAAAGTAAAGGGTTCTGGGATATGAATCCATCTCTATGGATTTTCCCCAAACAGATTAAAAACTTACTGAGACTTCTCAGCTGTGTTTTGGCTGAAGCCTCAAGGTCACTTGAATTACCTGCTTGATCATCACCTTGGCAACAAAAAGAATAAGAGGGAGGGCTAAAGTGTTTTTCTATAGTAACAAATTAATTGTAGGAAACTGCCTTGGGTTTTACGTTACTTGTCTCACCACATAATAGTGTATAAAGCAACCTTTCTTCCAACATGAACGAGTAAAATTGGATACTGCCAATATGTCACCTTTGTGTATGAAGAGGACTTGGCTGATATTTGAAGGATGTTACTACTGATTGCCTATTGTCATCGCACGAGATTAGAAGGTAGTGGAAGCCTGGTTTCTGATTGTTACAGCCATGACAAGAAAGGCCTTCCGTCACTTCTTATTAATTTGCCGTGGAACAGAATGTCACATTGACATTTCAAATTATCCCATTGCTTTGTTCACAGGATTATTTTAAGCTTAAACTCATTGCATCTCCGGCTTGGCTGCTTAGATGAACTACAGCTCAAATCTCGTGTCTTGACCTGCGCACGAGACCAGATTTTACTATTTATAAAAATGATTAACTGTTTTGTCTTGGGAGTCAAACAGACCTGGGCTCAGACTTCCCTTGCTCCATTTTCTAACTGGATCTCCTTGGGTAAATGATTTATCTCCTCTGGGCCTTAGTTTCCTCATTTGTACCAAAAGAAATAATATCTACTTTGTTTTGCTCAGCAAGATCAAGTAAATTATACACAAAAAGCACTTAAAAATAGACTTTAAAATACAACTTTTAATAAAATAATAACAAAATAATAGTTTTTTAGCCATGCCTGGTTTCAAGATCTTTCTCCATGTAAACAAAATGTATTCACTCACCTAATCACCATAGCAGCTCCCTAAATTTGATTCTATTTCTTGTTCCATTATACAGATAAAGAAACTGAGTGCCTTGAGTATTTGCCTACCCAGACCAAACAATCTGAGTTCTAAGACTGAGACTTTGTTTTCTGCTACTTTATATCTCTCTAGATGTCCTGGCATCAATACTTACCTAAGTGTGAACAGCCAGCAAAAACCTCTTCCTCACTTTCAAGGTCATACATTCAATATGTAACTACTCCCTCATCATTCTCCCTCAGCACCCCTCAGACACAAATTTAACGGGCTCCGACATAGCCCAATGCTGCAACTCCTCACTCTGTCCCTGAAACCTGCCTGCTAGGCTCTCCCTACCCCAGGGTATTGTGTGTCACTATGATCTTCCCAAAAGTGTCTGCCCTCTCTGTGCTGCTTCCTCTCAGACCACACACTTGCTCCACCAGAAAGGGATTGTTCAAGGCAAGAGAGATAGCTCAGTGGGGAAAATGCTTACTTGGCAAGCATGAGGATCTAAATTTGATCCCTAGAACTCACTTTTTAAGCCAGGCATCGTCATTCACGCTTGTAATCCTAGCCCTGAAGAAACAGGAAATGGCAGATCCCTGGAACTTTGTCTAGATTACTTGAATTCCATGCCTTTCTCACAAAAACAGAGAGGTGCTTGGTGCCTGAGGAATGTCCTCTGTCCTCCACATGTATAATGCACCTAGAATGTATATTCACCAGCATGTGCACACACACACACACACACACACACAAATAAATAAAAATA
Source organism: Mus pahari (assembly GCF_900095145.1). Lineage (NCBI taxonomy): Eukaryota > Metazoa > Chordata > Mammalia > Rodentia > Muridae > Mus > Mus pahari. The sequence goes on from NC_034592.1 coordinate 85,447,068, forward strand.
ATACAAAGAAAGAATAGTAAATAGTTTTGGCTCTACTCAAAGTATTTCCAGACTCACTCATGTCTTTTTTTGTTTGATTGGTTGGTTGGTTGATTGTTTTTTTTGGTTTTGGTTTTGGTTTTGGTTTTGGTTTTGGTTTTGGTTTTGGTTTTGGTTTTTGGTTTTTGGTTTTTGGTTTTGGTTTTGGTTTTGGTTTTGGTTTTGGTTTTTGGTTTTTGGTTTTTCAAGTCAGGGTTTCTCT